>NC_142620.1:17022272-17325303 GCF_059453375.1 Lepisosteus platostomus
TACAGTATATATAAACTCAAGCACAATTATACTTATTGTTTAATTTCATTTTTACTGTATTTCTGTAGCATCTCCGCATATGTGACACTGCTTACATAAAATAAATATGACACTTTAATAAAATTAGATACCTCAATAAACACTGGTGAACTTAATAAACACTTCTCTGAAATATATGGTGCGATAGAGACAGAAGGTTAGAACATACGTGAAAACCTAGATGTATGCGATTTCATTTGTTTTGTTCTAGGGGAGGGGTTGGATACCCAGGCCTCAGAAAGCCAGAGTCTCCCAGCTTTCATTCTATCTGAGCTCTGAATGGCTTGCAGTAAATTAATAGAAAATTTGCTCAGCAGAAGTTAGTGTGCTAGCCTTTTGTCACAGGATACAGGTACTTTTGTTACAGGGTAGCACAGTAAGATGTATTAATGACTTTATTAAATCAGGGAAAGAAAGGCATTTGGCATTTACTGAACAATCCAACATTTCATATTTATTTTGTACGAATCCTGTAAAAGAAACAGACATTTTCTTTCCTAGTGACAGCTCCTATTAGCTGGTGCAGATCAGCAATAAATAAGCATCTTGGCTACAGCCCAGGCAAAGACATCCCTGAACTGACACAGCAGAAGTCAGAGAGTCTCCTCTTTCCATGTACCCTGGAAGGGAGAGAAAAATGAAAAATGAGATCAAACTATGCAGCTTTCTGGCTTGTGTTTCCCCCTGTGTGATAGTGTCGTGGTCAAGAGAGGCTGCTGACAGCAAGAAGTGGCACCATCTTTGTTCATATTAAAGGGAAAGTATGATGCTTTCAGCCATGGGCAGTGATGAGTGTCTAAGGTGAACAGTAAGAACCTTACTTGGATGCAGTTTAAATCAGTGCCACCCACTACTTGTGCTCATGGCAAGCCAATCCAAAGTTTTATACTTATCATATAATCTTCGGTACCTAAAGACTTGGAAAGTTAGGCAATTTAAACAAATGCTTGAGTCACTTAAATCATTCAGGTTGTGTCCGGATGTTGGAGCTTATGTTCACACTACTCACTTAACAATCAGTAGTAGAGTTTCATGGCCCCACAAACAATCTGGTATATCTAGTACCTTTGTAAACCTATATAGTTTTTTGTTTTGTGTCCTAAAACAAGAATCACTACCACTTCATGTCATAAAGCTTACATCCTGGCTGATGTTGAAAGCACAGTCATATTCGCTTTTCCAGCGGTAGACCTCAGGCTGTCCATAGATATCTCTGGGTAATGGAGCACCTGCACCTCTCGTGAAGCTGGTTGTAGTTTTTTTCCCCACCACTTTCTGCTTCTTTGCTGCAAGAAAAGTAAGTATAATTTGGGGCCCAGGCTTTGAAAAGGACTTCAAAACAAGTGTGCAACACGTTCAGAGAAAAATAATACATGTAACCAAAAACATCACACCCAGCATGGTTCATGTACAGTACAGTAAATAAACTTATTTAAACTACTTAAATAAACAGTAAGTATACTATACCATCACAATAATACAGTATACGGTATATAGTACATGGACAGTATATACGGCGAATCACACGTACGTGAAAAAAATGAATTTATCACGGTCTGAGACATGGTTGGACCAGCCATATTAAACCTGAAACAAAACAAAGTAGAAAATATTCATTTTCTCCTTTGGTCACATATTTTCTAACCGACCGATCAGCACGAAAAACATTACACAAAACATTAACTGCGGTTTCCAATGCATTTAGTGTTTAAATGCATCGCGTAATTCAGTGATTCAGAACACTGTCGACAATTACATGAAAGAAATAGATGTACAGTACCGAAAACTATTACTATTACCACACTGTATGCAACGGGAAGCATTGTTTCTATGTTTTTTCTTATAAATTAACTTACACCCCTAAAGTAACTATTGTCATGAGGAAAACGTACGTATTCCTGTTTTTGAAATTACTATTACTGGTACTTTTGTAATCACCTAATTAAAATATCATGTAAAAGGCAGTTCATAAACTTACCCGGTGATTTGTTTTGCTTCAATTACCTAGTTACGCATTTAAACGCATTCCAGGTCATGCTACTATGGAGATAGGACTTGAGAGTGTTGAAAGCTAAACCACATTAATTAAGCACATGCATTTTTGCTTTGATGACAGATTAATGAAACCATTTACAATAAATTATTTTAGCTGCTAATTACATAGGGAAAATGTTATTGTTAAAATATGACGATCTATAAAATGTTTGCTATATAAATACGTAATGATCATGTCGTTTATGAAAATATAAAGTGAATCAAAATGGAAATTAGAGATTGACATCAAAGATTGTAATCTTTTAATTTAAGTAGTCACTTTAAGTAGTTTTTGTGTACTTGCAGCACAATAATTTCAATATAAATTATATCTGACTGATTTTAAATTAATAATTCCATACATATTATAATTCAATAATTCAAATTAGGGAATTATCAATTTAAATCTCTCTCCATTTGTGTAATTATGCACTCACAGCTGATATGATTTTTTTACGTTTTATTTTCTGTGCTACAAGAACAAAGTTTAATCCTACCTGAATTATTGAAAAATTATATATCGGACAAACATTTCTTTGAACACAGCGATATTGTAAATATGTGATGCAAATATCAGTAATAAGACAATGAAAATACAGTTTTCTGCCTTGATTTTTTGGAATGAACACAAACTGCAACTGCAACACCTGAGAACCACTCAAAAGGAAGGATTTCTCCGACGTCACTGGGTTAGAGTTTAAAGGTCGCAGGGCATACATTTCCCGCGAAAGTTGGTGTGTTTTTCAGAAGTATTTGTTGGTTGTTTAAATATTTATTATTATTGTAATTTCTTGCGTTTAAGTTTCTTTTTAAATACAGTCATTAAAGAAACATGCCAAAGAGAGCCTATCCTTTCGGCGAAAGCTTCTCTTTGCAGTACAAAATTCACATTGGACAGAAAGAAGTGAACCAGGGTGTATTTGGAAACGCGTACAGACAAGAGATCTACGGTAAGGTTTTGTTGACGAGATCTTTTTTTGTGGGGAGGGGATGGTCAAAAAATGTTACTGTTTATGAGGTTTTGCCTTTTCTTGCTTGTCTTGCCCTCGTCGCTGAGTAACGATAGTGCATTTAATTGCAAAGCCCCTAGAGTATTACACGGAGTCAGGTGAGAGATACTTGGGCATATTTACCTGTGATTGAGTAGTTCTATGCCCAGAGTTGGGAGAAAGTTAAGTATTTGATTTGCATCGAGCCTTCCTTAATAAAAGTCACGGCTATAATGTCAACTCAGAAATACCTATGCCATTGCTAATGGAGAACATCTATACCTTAAGAGGTGAGGTGTGAGGACCCCCCCCCCTTGGTCACCTGCTTGATATGAACTTCAGGTTTGAGCATCTCGTCTGAGTCTGCTTTGAATACGGTGTAAACTATTTGAACGTCTGGCTGTCTCTCCAGGCTGACGTTTCAGATCTACATCTACAGCCCGTGCCTCAAAAAAAGGGGATATTTCGCCTTATGTTAACGTTTTCCGTTTGCAGCGAAAACGAAGGGTTTGCTGTTCAGTGGCGCCAAGGCCGTTATGGAGAGGATCTGGAAGGCGGAATCCGGTGTCGGAGTCGATCCGAATGATTCTTCTCCTCGCCTGGCAGCGGCGGTCACCCCCACTCTGTTGAGGGGGCAGACGTTGATAGGGCACGATGGCAAACTGAGGAAATGCGACACTCGTTCTGGTGCAGGTAAACCTTGGCGAACGCTAAGCTGGCTGGTTCCTTTAATTCCGTGGCAAACGAAAACCGTTTACTCCTGCCGGTGTCCCGGAAAGTGGCGCATTTTCTTCACTTCATTTTTCTAATGAGCACCGTCCTTTTTAATGTGAACGTGTAGTTGCCTTTCAGTCGCATAAATCGCTTGAATGAATCGGTATGCTTGACATCTATGATTTGTGCGTAAATTCGCTTTGATTCATCGTATTCTGTGAAATTATTAGAGCTACTGAGCTTCTATTCCAGTTCACCTCCAGGCCGGCCGACTGTAACTTCCCGACCAAAGGCGAAATTTAAAGGCCCGTCCTTTGATTTTAGTGTTATCTCCCTGCCTGTGGAGCCCCGTTCCCTCCATTGAGAGGGACTCTATTGTAAAAGTAAAAATGGCGTTTAAAAACTTTCACTGAGAAAATAATTGCCTTTTCTTGTACAGCCCTCTGATTTTAGTTATGAAGTGAGATTTTATGTGTAACTATCAAAACTTTCCCTATCTTTAATGTGTAACATCCTTTTCCAAGGTAACTGGCCACATTTACAACTGAATGGTTTAGTGTGCTGTTCTTTCATGTTGGCTCCCTCTTTGAGATGCTGTTTTCTCTTGCGGTGAGCCATTTAATCTGCTCTATGCTGTGTGAATGTGCTCTAACCTGTGGCCTGCACTCTTTCCTAGGTACCCATGATGCTCCTGGAACGTGCTGTGTGTGTCTGAAAGCAGCTGGCGTGAAGGCACACTGTGCGCAGTGCGATCGCTCTGCCTGCCCAAGCTGCAGCCGGCAATGCAGCAGCTGTACCAGCCTGTGCTGCTCTGTATGCACCATGGTAGAGTAAGTGTCGGGAGCCGTGCCTGTTTCAGAAATGACTGTCTATGGTAGTAATGTCTGCACGCAGTCCTGGATAGTTCCAGTCTTTAGGATTGTATAGAGCTCTTAAGCCAGCAGGCCTGTAACAGTGCTTCCCTGGCACAGCACCCTGCATTAACCAGCACTGCTCAGGCTGTGGCCAACGCTCAAACCTAATATTCAGGATTTCATGTATGAGTGTAGGCGACTGTAGGGGAACGGTATAAGACATAAGAGGTCAAGAAAGGATGTGTCCTTCTTGTGCACAGAAATAGGATGGACCGTTTTGTCCAGAAAACGATTCCAAAGCCTAAACAATTGGGTGGGGGGGATCTAATTAAATAATGCAATACCTTTTGTACATACTGTAAAAAAATGAATTTCTTTACAATAGTTTTATAACTTTTCTAGTAGTTTTCTGTAATACTTGACTGTATGGTAAGTTTATCCTTTTTAATGAGTTGAACCCACCTGTAGAGTACTGCTTCAAGTCTGTTCCTGTTTTTTCATTGTGATATGACAGATTTTGTAGCAAAGGGAAATGGCAGTTGAACTTCAGGTTTCACCACATTTTCTTACTTCTGAATTTGGCTTTTCTAGAAATTAAGTGGTGTTCCTTAAGCATATTCTGGTTGCTTTGGGGATCTTGGGCTCATTTTCCATCCCATAACGAAACATGCAAAATAGTTACACATTTTTAGATTTTTTTTTTTAGAAACATTTTGGGAAATGCCACTCTAGATGAACTTTAAAATGCCCAGCTCTTGATAAATACCATCCTAGCAAGTGAAATTAAGTATCTTGCAATTACAAACATATTTAATTGTGCCCAAACGAGAAATGCAAATGGTTATGTTTAATTATTTGGACACCTCCAAATAGTTTAATACAGTTCAGTTGAAGTATAAGGACTTATTTGTAGTAATATAAATAAATCAAGAACATGTGCTCTGTGGTTACAGAATGGTCTTGTTCCTTGGTGCAACAACTGCTGTATGCGATTCTCTTTTTTTATATTCCATATTTGGAATTGCCAGTTTCTAACTGGTTTACTGATCTTGCATCTGTATCAGAGAGGGGGTACATTCGTGTTACAGATCCTTTTACCACTTAATGGATCACCTTTTGAACTCCAAGCCAGGGCAGAGACAGTGTTGATTGCTAAACTCTGCAAACTTATAGATTCCATGTGACTCCCAGGGGTAGCTGTTGCGTGATAAAGCAAGGATATGCAGGCTAATTCAGGTCTGTCTGACCTTGGTGGCTTTCAGCCAACTGTGAAGCACTGCTTGGAGAATCCCAGTCAGTGACGTAATCCAGACATGATCTGGCAATGTCTGCACTGTAGGGCTCAACCTGTGTTCCTTACAAGTGCTTTTAATGGCTGAGCCACTTGGAAGCCTTAAAGTCAGACAAACTAAAAGCAATTATTGAGCTTTACCAGTTTAACAGTGCAGAAACTTGATGTAATGGAGTATAAACCAGGACCTTATTGCAATACTGGGGTCCATAATAGGCTGTAAAATCACAATGTACAGTAAGTAGAAATAGTAATAGCACAGCAATAAAGAGGGGAATCAAGGATTTAAGTGTCTGTAAAGGTGGCTTTTGAATAGGTGTTGGAAGTTTTGGTAATGGTGCAGTTTGTTTTAGATGCATGGTTCTGCCACAGGGAGTGCAAGACAGGTTATTGAGCTGGATCCAGCAGAGCAAAGAATGAGATGTTGTAAGGAGAGCTGAGGGAGTAGTGAAGAAACCGGTAAGGGTGGGGGTTTTAAACTAGACGTGGGCAGATGAAGCCAGCTAGGAGAGAACCTCTGTGTGCATTGAAGAAGCAGGAGGCTTGTTGATGTAGGAAAGCCAATTAGGAGTGAGTTGCTTCATTGCAAATGTTGAGTCTTGCCCTAACTCAGTCCAACATGAGTTAATCTGATGTGTGTCTGTGTGTCTGTGTGTCTGTGTGTCTGTGTGTCTGTGTGTCTGTGTGTCTGTGTGTCTGTGTGTCTGTGTGTCTGTGTGTCTGTGTGTCTGTGTGTCTGTGTGTCTGTGTGTCTGTGTGTCTGTGTGTCTGTGTGTCTGTGTGTCTGTGTGTCTAAACTGGTTTATAATTTAGTCAATCAGATGAAGTTACTCTGATCTGAGCCACAAGTTCTTGATCTAGTAGGCCTTTAGAAAAACTCGCAAGGAAGTTGGAATACATGACTAGGTGTCAGGAGAACAAAATGGAACTAGAACCAGATCTCTGAAGGATATTTGAACTCCATGCAATACAGTATGTGGAGTGGTGATTTAGGAAGTTGGCTAGATCAAGTGTAAAGAAAAAGGCAGAAATACTTGATTTCTCATCAGTGTGTAATGATGTAATTGGGGGGGGGGGAATTAGGCCTGCTCTGAACCCAGCACAGCATTTCAACCAATGATGGTTTGATTAGTCTAAGTCTTGGATGAAATGGAACATTCCTATAACTAAAGACCCATAGTACATAGTTTGCAAAAGTAGATCTTGGGATGATTTAAGTGATTAGCATTCTGATTTTCCCCAGTGTTGGTGGATCATTAGGTGACCAGGGGTACTGCTGTAGTTGAGATGACATGAATACTGGGGCATTAAAGATCTCATGGCATTTCTAGTCTCTTTTCTGCCTGATCCTCAGTGTAATGGGTTGCTGGCCCAGCTGGTTGCTGCACATCAGTGGTGGATGAAGTGGGTCCCCTCCTGTGTCTAAACTCTTTTGGCCTAAAGCACTTCTAATGCTAGAAAAAGCGCTTTAGTTAAAGAGAACTTGCTTTTTGTTGATTGTAATGTTTTAATCTAATTCAGCAGATACTTTCATGGATGACATCCCTTTTGTAATTCAAACATTACGATGCTTTTCATGCTCACTGTTCACATTATCATGAAAATCCCCTTATAAGTCACTGATCTTTACTATGTACAGTAGTAATTCAGCCTTCCCACTTTCAACTTAAGACAAATTTGCTATAGCCTGTTTTGTTCTCCCACACGTGGGTATTGTGTTGTAGATCTTGAAGTATTTTTTGGTTTTCTGCTGGTTTAACTTATTCCATTAATCTTCTGCAAAGTGTCTTTTTATAGTGAAAATGTAAATGCAGTGTAATAATTCTACTTCAGCCAACATGTATGCAGAAATAATATCCCAGTTCATAACGCTTAACTGTTCTTTCCCCCAGTTACAGTGACCGGTATGACAGAGTGCTGTGTTGTGACTGCTCTGCCTGATCAATGGGGAAATGCCTTGGATCGCCAGATGAAAAGCAATAAACTGGACTTCTGCTTCCATTGTTTGCTTTTGCACCTGGAAATGCTGTGGACTGCAGTTGCAGGTTTTAATGCATGTTCTGTATAATAAACTTTGTAAATATTTTTATTTTTTGCCAAATAAATGTACGTTACCTTTCTCATATCTTTTTAAATGCTTGTCCCTTATCTGTTCTGACACAACCAAAAGATGAGAGCCATCATCCAAAGCTCTTCAGAAACTACACATGGCTGCAAGTCTCAGGAATGGCCATTCCTTTTTTCTGGGGTGTCTGCAAGATCATGTGCTATTAATCCAAACATGTTAGGGTGACTCCAAGGTGAATTTCTCCATTTGATAAGGGTTATACTAACCTTTTTACACCTAGTCCCTTTTATTGTGTACAGAGAAATGGTTGCTGGTATCATGTCTGATATTTTCTGGCATAGTAGTACATTGCAAATAAACTCAGTACATTTCATTTGATTAACTGTACTATTTTTGAAGGGCTTTATAATAAACACTTCAATGAAAAAAGCAGCATTGCTAAAATTTTTGTATCCAAACTGGACTGTAAAAATCCTTCAACTTGATTAAAGAAGGTAGGTAAAGTTGGGAGCCTTATGAAGGAAAGGTATGATTGCCTGTTTCACAAGGTGTCATACTCAAATGTCTATAGAAACTAGCCATTATATTCCGGCTGGGGATTATTTAAAACAGATTGTAGTCTAATTTGACTCTCCCAATATCTACAATTACTCTTTGTAACTTTCATTTTAAAATCAACCTGAATTCTTTGATTACTCAGTGTCAGATTTGATTCAGTTGGAAAATTTAAAACTGATTTACTTCTTGCCAGTGGGTGGCAGTGAAAGATCTCATAAAGCAAGATGAGATTACAGCAGGCTTAACCTGTTAGCAATTCTGGTGATTGTCCTTGTCTGTGTTTTTATTTGTATATTAAAATACCAAAATAAGAAACTGAACTGGGGGGGTGAACTGTGAATGCAGCAGTGTACAATATCTGCTTCATGGAAGGACTTTGCAGAAATATAACATCAGCATTTTTAGCACCTGTCTGAAAGTTATGTAATCTGGAGTGGTTGACATGGGAAATGATTTTGTAACCTGAATCCTTATTTCACATGAAGCTGCTGAAAGGGTGCTGGTTTTGTATGGCTATCTACAAAAGAATGCAGGAAATTGTGTAGTAAAGGATACAGCAGTGTAGGGCTGAAGGATATGCTAGTATCAGTGGAGGGGGTTATCACAGGTTGGTTGATAAACTGAAATTTGGGTCTTGTCAATTTACAGCAGACTTTCTATTTGACTTCAGACTCTACTTTGCCAGCCTAATTAAAATGTCAATTTTCTAGAATTGTTGGCCTTATTTCCATTGATATGTGCTGTTAATTTATGTGGTATACCATTCCTGTTGTAAAAGTACTGTCCTCTAATGCAAAAAAAGCATTTGTAGCTAGAATATGATTGGAGCATATCCATTTGCTCCCCTTTCATAGTGTTCTCTTCTAAGTCCTGTCTTCCCTTTGAAATGCTTCTGCAGTGATGTGTACTTGTCCCTCTTTAACCTGCTCTCTTTTTAACACCACCTGTACTTGCCTACTGCCAACTGAAAAAACTATATCTTGTCAGATTACTTCACATGTCCTTCTGATATTTTTGCATTGTCCACTTCTAAAAGAGGTGACGTAACTGCATACAGCATTACTCTGTACTTTTCACCACCGCACTCAGTTCCAAAGTTAGAATTATAGCTCAACCTTTATTAAAGTGGTACAATATTATAATGTCTTAACCAAAACATTGATTTTTTTTCCAAGTATATTGCACAGCCCACCCTTGTTTAAGTTTTATTCCAATTTTCACATTATTAGCTTTATTATTATCCATAATGCACCGAATTTCCAGAAGAGAAATGCAGTTAAAAAGACAGGTGGACTGACTATGATCTTACATAGGCTGTAAAGCAGATTACTATATGAATTGATTTATCAGGATCATGTGTACAAAGCTTAATAAAAAGCTATTACTGAAATTCATTTTTTTCAAAATCATCTTGCCTTAAATTAATCCAGCTTGATGTTTTTGGATCTGTTAGGGGGTCATCTTCCTGGAATATAGAATGCCACATTCTGCCCAAACAGCTTTTTTTGCAGATGAAAAAACTGATTTAATGCTGAATTGTTACAATGCAAAGGCTAATCTATAACTCTTTTGAGAAGATCAACACTGCGCTTTTAAAAGTTCATGTTCCTTTTCCTCTAACTACTTTACTTTAATATGCATTTTTTACAAAGTACATTACTTAATTGTTTTAATTTTATTTTTCAGAATATTACAATACTTTGGTATCAATTATAAATTAACTACAATAACATTGTGGTGTTTGCTTTACAGCTTATTTCAAGACATTAAAGAAGAAACATGAGTTGTAAATAGGACTGGATTTGGATTGTAGCTGGAACATATGCCACCTGCCAGTATTTCTTTCTCTTTTCCCTGGCTATTAAAAGGCAAAAGCAGAAATATGTATGGGCTGACAGAATTCTTAATAAATTGCTTGTATTCAATTAACATTTAATTCCTTGCAGATAAAGACCCTGTTATCTTTTAAATCCATTTTGATTTGGCATGCATTTCACCATAACTGGTAGAGATAGGATCAGCTCATTTCATCTCTATAACACTTGTCATTCCAAAGATTGCAAGAAAGCTTCACATATGGTGCAGGCAGAGATCCACTTCATTCATCACTGAGGTACAGCACCTACCTGTATAAGGCACGGTGGCCTTTATGTATCGGAAGCCCACACAAAACAGCAGTACAAGCCCAGAACAGAATTTTAGCCAGGACCCCAGTCTTCACATCCTCTTTTTGTGGAAAAAAAAAGTGCCATGCATTCTTTGTGGACTATGTAGTTGGCTATGAAAGACTGAAGATCTGTTTGACACTAGTAAGTCTAGTCCATTAATGGCATGCATTTGTATAGTGGTGCTTTATTTCCCCAAAAGGTTTTTTGTCCACACTCTCGGATACCAGGTAGCCATGACATTTTTTTTTTACTTTTTATCTAAAGGATGGTATGTCATAAAGCATAATGTCGGCTGTCATAAGCATGGGGTGCTGGATTTGGGAAAATTTGAACCTGAGGAGAGACTGCCACCAGAACCATATACAGCAGCAACCTAGTTTTCCTATACTGTATATCAATGTGTAGGGCCATGGAACTGAATAGAGAAGTATATTTGTTGTTGTTTTTTCATTTATTTATTTGGGTACTTGTAAGAGGGCTGAGTTTCTTGCTAGGAAATAGACCTTAATTGTGAACTGTTTCTCTGCATATTTTTCTCAGTTATTTTTTAGTGATTCTGATTTTTTAGTGATTGATGGTCACTTACCGTAGGTTTAATAATAGGACTAGAGCTGATGTAATGCTCTTTGAGTTAATAGCATCATCATCCAGCTTGGTTTTTATTATTATTGTAATTCACCAGTATCTACTGTTTCAATGCTATTGCTCCAATATGCTGTCACCAAGGCATGTCAAGTGTTCACACTTCAAAAAAATAACCGTTTTCTAGAAAATATAATTCTCTGCAATAAGCTGTGGTAACACAGGTTTCTTCCATTTACAAACATTAAAACCGGGGCATAGAATCTCCTATGGGAATCGGGATAAAACGGAGCAGAGGACGTGATTAGGTATACAGCATGAAGAAGAAATCAAGGATTTCATCTGTGCTAATGCACTTAATTTGCTTAACATAATATAATGAGAAGTACTGGAGATGAGAGGATGTCATTTTGAGGAAATGTTTGCTTTCAAAAACTTCAATTTAATGGGAACATCTTGTGACAAATCATCATTCGGCTTGTCAGAAAGAACTTTATGCAATTCTGCCATGTGGGGAGTAATTGGAGAGTTTAGATGTAGGTCGTTGTCAAAGATCTGTGACGTGTGAGCTCTGTCAGCCAGAGCATGATTCAGAGTTTTGGGGAATGCTTCCAAGAGACTTGAGAACTCGTAGATGTTGGAGGCAAGGTCAGCCTCTGCAGTTAAATAAGATCCTTCCTGTCCCTATGACAAGAACTAACTGACGGCTGCTGCATAGTAGTCAGGATCTCACAAGAGCCATGTGAAGTTTTGTCTCAATGCACATGATCAGGAAGTGGCTAGGCCAGCCTAGAATCTGTGCCAGACAACTGACTGTGTCTCTTTACAGCTAGGGGGTGGTTGAGGCCAAGTGAAATAATGTTCATTCACCTTTGACCTTAGTGTGCTCTGCGAAGAAGCTTGCTGTTGCTCATGCTGTATATATGGGGAAGGGGCTGGTTATGTACAGTAAATTTTGAACCTCTTTTCTATGCAAAAGATGCGCTTAGAAATGGTGATGTGGAGAGATCTCATGAAGGGATACACTGATCTGCATTTGAAGTTAGGTACTGTACATGCAATCAACAAGTTAGAATTGCAGCCATTTGTGTGACTATTCAGTCACTGTAAAGGAGAACTTGGTTAACTTGTTAATTCCTTGGTTTGTATTGTGTTTAAAATTTGTGTCATCTCAGATTTGTGTTATTGGAGGATGTACTCAAAGCTCAGAAATGTTTTCTTTTGTAATGTGCATTGCTTAGTTTTTAGTATTCCATTGTTTTGTATTTCTAAATGCCTAACTTTGGCTGTTTATTAAATTTTGACAGGACACTTTGTGTGTGTGCATGTGAGTAAGCTTGTGGGCATGCATTCTTCATCAAGCAGGGTTGGCCTGCGCTGTGAATCAGGGTTTGTATATGAGGGCAGCATCTCTGAGAGCTGGTTCAGTGAGCAGGCAGCAGCTGTGACTGGCAGGGTATCGGCGTGCCACAGCACATCTTTTATAAAACCCGTCTGCTGCACAAGCTACTTAGGGAATCTGTCTTAACACATTCTTCCATGAAGGCACTGCTGTTGCTTCCCTTTCAAGATGTACTACAGTGTCTTAAAAATACAGATTATATGTGCCATTCACTTTGTGGACTTGCTGTGTGTTTCTTTTGCATGTTTGCTGTGGTTGAAGCGTAGTAAGGATTGCCTTAAACCTGTAGGGATCTAATTGGGGCAACACAATAATTTCCCCAGTCCTTTGGGTCTCCCTGCTTCTCGAGCCTAATCCAAAATCTGGCAGGCCACAAAGAAAAATGTTTGCTTTCTTCACATCTCTATCACAGACTTTATGTTTCGAAGCTTTTTTCTTTCTGAAATTAGCCGAGTGAAAACAATTACTATAGCTTTAAAAATGTTTGCTAGATTGCCCTTTAACTGGAGTACATACTGTATAGATGTTCTCTTCAAACTGTTCTAGACACATCATACTGATAAACTGATAGAAATTACATAATAACAATAAGTTGAATACTGGTGCAGCAGAGGTTTGGTAATAAGAGTTGTCGTCTGCCTTCAATGTTGCCCAATCGACTAGTATTTCTAGAGTTGATTGAACTTATCTCGTTAATGAATTGGTAGCAATTAGGTTCTAGACTGTATCAATTTCCTAAAAAATTGATCATTCTAGCTCCTAGACGCTTGATTAGGCATAGGTGCTAGGCTTTTGAAGATTTCAGTATACTGGGTGTATTGCTATTTGGGCTCTGAGTTTTGTTGCCACATGAACAGCAGTTGGTTTGACTAAGTTCCAAGGCACACAGCAGATAAAATAAGGACCAAGATGTCCAAATCTGCAGAGCCATGGTGTGTTGGATAAGAAAAACATTTTTGATGTCCTCACTGGTGTTACCACTGTGCCTATCTGCAGTCTGCTTGAATTACTGATGAATAACAAGATCAGCAATGTAAAACTGGGGACTCCAAGCTGCTTGAAGCACCTCTGGCCATGTTATTCTGAAGCCTGCGGTAGAGTTTGGGTCTACTGAATGTGCAGTATGATGAAGTGATCAAAGTCCAAGGAAGTTATTTTCATGAAGCATACAGCCAACCAAGAACCTGGTGAAAGATTAAAATTCTGTCCCTTCTTAACACAAGTCCTGCTTGTGTTTGTGCCTTTAAGTTTTGAACAGCTGCTTTTTCTCAACTGACTCTGGGGGTTTGCTGAAAGTCTGAAATGCTGTCAGGAAGTTTTTTTGTGGTTTCCTCGCTGGATCAAGTGTGTCTGCAGAAAATATTGAAACTGTTGAGATGTCAGGTGGCATGTCTCAATGAAAACTGAAGTTTGCTTGATTTATAAGGCACGTATGAAAAGCAGTCCCCAAACAATCAAATAATTTACACCTTCAAAAAAACAGTCCAAAATGCATAAAGTCCTTCTCTCATCACACAAGTTGTACAGTATATCACTCAGAGAACTACTGCACTCGTACTGTACATTTCTTTTGCACAACCGTGATGATGCAGAAATTAACAACTTAACATTTGATTCGTTAGTTCTTATTCTTCAATGTTTCATTCTTCTAGGTCATGTGTTTGATGAAGACAAGTAGAATTGCCCTCAGTTGCACTCAGGTACAGCAGCTTAGTCACATATTGGTTCCTAAGTGGGAAAAGAAGATCTGATGGAATCAGAACATGGTCAGTGTTCATTGATCTTTGAAGCTTGTCTTTCAGGTACAGTATATGTTACAAAGGTAGAGTATTTGTAAAGGTGTGCAAAATGTAGGCTATTAATAACAGAATAAACACGTTGCAAATTTTACATTGTATTTAAAATTACAATCTAGAAAGAAGCTTCTGAAGAAATGAAGCAGCATCTGTTTTCTTTTCCATGCATGTTTTGACTTCAGCAGTATTTCTCAAATGGTAAAAAGGAGTTCTAATCACTGACTTCAAATGTAGGTCATATGAAAGCTCAGAGTCCAGAATGACGCCCAGATAGAATTGCTGTCATAAGTTATCGGAGAAGGGTTAGATAGATTTACTCTCTGTTTAATTTACTGTTTTCTCTTTTTTTAACAAATTAAAGGCCTCCTGTGACTAAATTTGTTAGACATTCTGTGAAGAAAGACACTGTCATGACAGTTTGGGCTGAAAAGGATGCATTGGTGTATGTCATCAACATTGAAATCAAAGCCTAGTTTATTTTTCCTGATGAAAGTCCTTATTCTAGTGGTAGTATTTACACCCGAAACAACAAACACCAACAAGCTTTCAATTTAGAACTGTCTTTATCGTCTAAGACACAATGAAAGTGTTGAGAAAGATAGGAAAGTCAGTCTACTCTAAAACCTTTCCAGAGAGACCAGTGCAGATATTTCAAAAAGATCTCAAGATTTATGACTCAAATGGCAGCCCGTCCAATCCACACAATTTTACTACAGCCACTTCCTTAATTATTTAATTGATAATTAGCAAGATCAACAAAGCAAATAAGAATCTTTTTATTCTAAGTACTAAAATGGAGTGGATAGGAATGGTTTCAAATCAATGGTATTAAATGCAATACAGAGATCTAACATAAAAGGAATGTTTGATACTAAGAGGAGATCATTACAGACCCACAGCAAAGCAGTCTCAGTTCTACGACCAGAATGAAATCCAGACTAAATTTCTCTAGCGTGTTTACTTTGCAGGCATTATAACTTGAAAAAAATGTTTAGGCATCCGCATGCATGAAAAGAAATTTCGTTTTTATTGCACGAAACATTATGCAGTTTTTTGAGGACACTTATTGATTTAATTTGTCTTGCAAGCCTGAATTGCATCCAAATTTATGCATATCATTGTACTGCTTTTATTTATTCATGTTGCTTTTAAGAAATAATTGCTAGATAAGGCTTTTAACAATTTGTAATTATAGATATTTCAGAAAAGACATTCGGAAAAAGTCCTAGAATGCATTTGCAAGATTGCAAGATTTTCTGCTGTAGAAGTTCATGAATCCGCTGACATTGAAAGACCAGTTTAAATTTGGATTTAATTGATTTGTGCAGAATGGGGTTGTTGACTGTTTCACTTTTCTAATGTCAGTATGTTTTTCTTTTCCGAGCAAAGGCAAGGGGCCGTTTAGAAAATACTATGAATTAATAGTCGTCCATTCTAGTTAAAACTACAGAAATTGAAATGATCCTGATTGGCACAATGGCATGGTGGTTAGTGCATGTTGCCTCACAGCTGGATCCTTCAGAGACCACGTCTTTGCCAGTCACTGTGGCCATGAATCCCAGCAACAGGTAAAAAAAGATCCCACATCCCACACCCACCTGTACTCGGCTAACATAATGACTCCTCTTGCTGGGGGGGGGGGGGTTGAGAAGTATCTGCTGTAGCTGCTTCCATTTTTAAGTCTACATCTTCCACTGAGCTGTGGGAACTTTCAGCAGTTTGTTTTGGAATCATACTGCAAAAAAAAATCCATTGCAATATTATTTGCTTAGCAGATGACCTTATCCAGGGTGACTTCCATAAAATGAAATTCACATTACCAGTTGTGAACATACAAACAAAATGAAAGATAAGGCCAGCACAAGCTGCATGAGCAGTAAGCACGAGCAGCGCCAGGAAAAACGAAACACATCTGAACAAGTGTGCAGACAATGTAGGCACCAAGCAGCAACCAGGCAGCCTGCACAAGGCAACAAGTTGGGCTGCAATCGAAATCAAAAGTGAGTGGTTATCAGAACCACAGCAGTTCTCAGAGTGTGCTTGTATGTGACTGGATTTCCTAAGTAAATTTCAGGGTTAATCACTACTCAAGCTAAATAGGAATTGCATTAAGGCAGTACATAAAATAAATCATTGTCAGTTTTAAATGGAAAAAGACGACATTTTCAACTGCATCATAGATTCTATGTGGTTCATTCTCACTCCAGGTTGTGGGTTTAATTGTATGTGGAGATTACAGGGTTTTGATGGGTTTTCCAGCATTGTCACATATACAGGTACAGTATATACAGTATAGAATTCATCGTAACGCTGAATTTTGAAATTAAAAGAATGACATTCCTTTATTTTAATAAAAATTGCACTTATACTGAAAGCAATACCTTTTTAAAGTTTACAGAGAAACATAGTTATCCTTGTAAGCGTAAAGCATCAGGGAGAATTTGCTCATTTCAGAAGGAGGGTGCCAATATTTATATCTATTACCTTTTATCTCTGATTAAACTGAAATCATTACTTCCACTCACTAGGAGTGCTTAATACACTTTGGCGATATATCACAGACATGTATTGTATAGTTTAGTTAACAATACTTTTTACACTAGTTAATAGTGTCATTCCAGATTAATTCTGGATTAAATTCCAGTTAAGTGTGCCAATAGTCTGTGACTGTATATAGAAAGATACAAAATAAGTCTATAAGGATATTTCTGGAAAACATCAACACTCCTTGAACTGTTTTACTGGGTTTTGCTGTATTACAATATGAGGTATCCACTGTCTATAGGACTGCTTTGTGACACCAAATATTCCTGACAGGCGTATTTGTGACAAGAACCCACTGGTGACACTTGGGCCCAGAACTTAAATGTATTCAGTTGTCTTAAACCTCTTCAATCCTTAATGCTACTGTGCACTTTGAATGAAAAATAACAGCTGCCGACTGCTGAAGTTTTTACTCTCCTATCCCCCCTCTCCCTCCTTCACTTCCACCATCTCAGTCTAAAAATGACATGGTTAGACTTCAAAACCAGCTGCTTTCCCCTGGCACATGCCAGAATCCCCTTAAGGAAAAAAAAAACTTTTGCTAAACGACTCCAAATGTATGGCTTTGTCTTTCACCCATTCTTGTGTTTACCAGCTGTGCTAGGAGAACATTCGCACTATACTTTGAAGCAGATGCTAAATATATATACAATAACTACAAGTGAAATTCAGGCAGCCATAGGATGGCATGAACCCACATGCCATCTTAATATTTTAACAGCAAGTCACACAAAACCCAATGACCCCAGCTTGAAGACAGGTGATCACTTGGCTATTTCAGCTCAGTCCACTTACTAATACTTCTTAAGGTACAGGACTATCCTCCAGGGGTATATTCAGAGACATGTTTTGCAAGGGATCTTCAGAATCACAAGAAACACATTTTTGTTAAAGCTAAAATTGATTCCCTTTAAAGTATAAAGGTTCAGATCCAAGAAATAATTAAAGGTGGCTATGAGGACAGACGTCTGATTGATATTCTGGTCCTCAATCCAGTGGTTGCTGTCTCAAGGGAATCTTTGCCCCCTGTAGTGCTTCTCTTTTCCTTTTGTTCATGTTGAGTCTAAAGCAGTTTTATCAAATACCTTTTACATTTCTTCTGCTTCATATTCAACTGAAAAAATACAGGTGGAGTTATGAATTATATTCTTTACATTTCCTCATCTTACAATGAATCAGATACGCTTCTCCAGTGGCATCATCATACCTGCAGGATTTTTAGTTCAAATTGAGAGAGCAGTCAGTTAAGAACATTTGGCCCATCTTGTTTGTCTATTAGTAGCCAACAGATCTGAGACTCTTGGGTGTTTCTTGAAAAAAGAGAGGATATCAGCTTCTACAACATGGGTAGGGGACTTTTTCCAGACTCATACAATGCGTTTGATAAAAAGTGCCTTCTGTTCTGAATTTTAAATGTACCTTTCTGCTTGTGTTTTCTGGGTCCAGTTTCACTGTGAATTTTGAAGAAGGCCATTGGGTTGACTTTGGCCATCTGTTGGAGAATTTTGAATACATGAATCAGGTCCCTTCATTCTTTTCTGTGTTGAAGACTAGAAAGAATTGGTTATTTTAATCTCTTAGTGTGGGGCATTTCTTTAAAGCATAGGCATGTACAGTACTTGGTTGCTTTTATTTTGACTGATTCCAGAGCAGCAATATATTTTTGTGATGTGGCGTCCAGAGGTTGTATTGTAATTGTACAATTTGAATATAAAAGCAGGGTCTCGTGACACAGCATTACAAACACGTTCAACAAGATTATGGTTTAGACATGACTCTTGGCAATAAGTCACTAGTCAATCTTTTCCTGCCCGAGAACTAGCATTCTGGAATCGATTCCATGCTAGTGACCACAAATTACTTACTTTTTCCTTTTTTATCACAAAGAGAGATCTACAAGGAAATCAGGATCATTAACCTTTAATTAGTCATTGGTTTGTTTACCATTTCATTCTCTTTGAATTGACCATTTAAAATCCTTCCTCAAACTGCTAAAACTGATAAATTTAGACTTAATGTTGTTTTTGTTTTTTTAACTCCTGAGCAATGCATTGAAATGAAACATTTCATTGCTGTAAATAAGGTTATAAACAGGGATACTATTTTAAGAGATCACATTTTTTGGCTCACAGTTTGATTTAGGTGAGTGAACGTTAAAAAAAGGATGTTTAAGTTTGCAGTGGCAGTAGAAGGCACATGTAATTAACAGTGTATCAATGCTAAAAACACAGCATTGTCTGGCTCCTCAGTACTCTTCCTTTTATTTCCTCTCAGTTATTATCTCTTTAAAAAATTACGTGAAACCTCAGTCATTCTGAATCCATTGTAATGAGATTAGTATTGTTTAATTAAGAGAGTTTCTGTTGCTGTGAAAAATTGTACAATTAGTAAACCTTACATTAAATATTTTCCAATTGACCATAAATTATCTTTAAAAGTACAAAGTATATTAAAACGTTTTTTTTCAATATATCAGATATCTCCTGCTCTCCCGTAAAGTAGTTTGTGTGCTGTTTTTAATCCCAACTGCAGTTGTTACTCAACAGTGTTCCAGCAGTAACCTAACAGGACATACCAGTATTCCATGTATTTAAATATTTTATAGATCTACAGTATGTATGAAAGGCTAGGGATTGCTTATATGCACAGTGTCTGGCAGTAGGAATCAGACACAATGAAAGGCAGAGTAAGGGAGCAAGGGCTCTGCTTGCAGTTGTAAGAGGAAGGTGAGTTTTATAACCACTGCATTTCAGTTTTCACAGTCTAGTGAAAAGAGAGCCAAGGGCACAGCACCTGCAATTGTTTTTGTCACTCGCACATTTTAGATGTTTGAAGGATTTCATCTGAGGCCAGATGCAGACTCTATTTGTTGGCAAAACCAAAAACTCATTTTATAAGATTTAGATATGCCTGTTCAACAGTATTGAATACTATATGGAGGGATTTTATTTCTTATTGTTTTTAAGAAGAACAAGACAGTACTTTTCATCCATTAGGACATTGTGCATTCAGCCATTATCGAAAAAGGAAACGCCACACCACAGCTCAGTGCTAGAAATATGTTTACCGAAGAATAAGAAAACACTTTGTTTTTAAATATCTGTTTTTGCAGCTAAATTAATTTTGCCTTCATCTTGGGAAAATATTTTTTCACTTTTTAATTGATTTGTGTGTTATAAATGAAAACTAGTTATACAGTACGTTTTCCACATTTTGTATGTCTTGTGCTTCACAAAAGAGCCTTCAAACAGGTAGAACACGCAGCAGCACTTCCCACACAGTCATCTATTCTTGTTTGTGCACTGCTGATCGTTTCATTTGTGACAAAATGGCTGCCAAAAACCCAAAAACAATGAATAGAAAAACTGTGACTGAACAGAAAGAAATATTATTCCAGTGTAATATTTGTCATAAGTCACAGACTTCATTTCCATTTCGGTTGCAGGCATGTTAGCTCTCCTTCCTTTTCAAGTGTGGCCACCTGTCTTGGGTTTAAAAAAAAAAGACCAAGCACCAGCTGTCTCTGGCAGGAAGGTCAAAAGTCAAGGGCACACACCGCTGGTCATGGTGTGATGCTTGACATTAACAATACAGCTCTCTGTTTGGTGGGATTACAAGAGAGGAGAACAACTTTAATTAAGTGAAGTGTGTCCCTAAAATAGTCTCGAGCACCTCCCAGACACACCCAACATTTTACCTTCCATGAAACAGTGGCATTATTAAATTAGACGTCTGAAACCCTGATCTCAGAGAATACGACAGCTCCACGTTTAAAAGTAACAGACTTAGAATTATGTTTACTGGTGATAATTAAGCAAGCGTTGGGTCCAATCAAGTCATTTCAGTTGAGTCAAGCTCAACACAGAAGGTTCTCTTTGCAAGACCAGAGCTGCAATTCCTTTTTAACATATTTTCATACTGTATGGTAGTGGACACGTTTTGAATACTGTAGCATACTTTAAACAATTTAGATGGGAATTTTGTGGGTAATTAGGCCATATTTACAACAAAAAATGATATGGTGCAGATTGTCACCTTGAGTCCCGTCATGAACCAGGCACATTTGTATAGTTCAGCTGTATTGTAATTCAAGAAGACTATAGAAGATTGCATCGGTCAAAAACTAAAATGTTAATTGTTGTAACAAAAGAAAGTGATACCTGCATTACGTTTTATGCGTAATTTTACTAAGGGAGAGAACAACTGTTTTGTCAACTGCTGTGTTGTATCTTCATACATAGAAGCTGGAAGGAGCTATAGTAATAACAGTCAAAATTAAATATCACTGGAGAGGGGCACTATTAAAACAGTCATTATGGTGATACTGCAGTTCTTAGTTTATTTTCTAGTGAACAGCTTAGCGCTAAAAGAATCATTTCTGCACAAATACTATGGTAAATGAATATATATATATTTTCCCTGCTATTCCTGGGAACACAAATAGCGCTAAAAACTTTTGAGCCGAGTTCATATTTTGATTGACATTGGCTACCCTGGATCACAACCCTTGTTTACAAATAAGCACCACAGATGACGCTTGTGGGGTTTATCAAAGATCTCGGAGACAGCGTCTTCATTGTTCGGTGACAGGCGGAGCAGTGCAGTCATGTACGCTGCTCATGCATTAAGTAAGTGCTTGTGAGTTCTTGGTAACAATGGAGCGGCTGAACTACTACTGTGGTTACAATAGGGGCTGAAGGACAGAGCTGGGACGCATTGTGGGGACAGTCTCGTCTACAGCTCGGGTGGGGGGCGCTGGGGGGGGAGGGTGGTGGGAATTGAAATGCGGCTCCATTGGGATTGTATAGCGGAGCAGCTGGATGTCTTTAGAAGTGCAGTGGGGGCTAATTGCAATCCCTTCCCAAAGAAAGTGACCAGTGAATTGGCTCAGGGGCTTTACATTCGGTGCGCTTTTTGTTTACTCTCTTGGCGTCGTATAATCTCGAGTAACCAGAACCGATCATTATTTTTCAGCTAGAACCTTCAAATACCATCTTTAGAAAAGTGTTTTTAGAAGCTATTCCAAAACAAAACTAGATTATATTAATTCAATCCCACTGATTTTAAATAGTAATGAGAACATGTATTAGCCTGTAGCCGTTGACACAGGTGTGCCTTTTTATTTACTCTGAATGTCAGAAATAACTGTATATTGTCAGTATTCAAGTTGTGTTATAAGTCGTCATATTTTAACCTTCAACCTTCTGCCTCTTAGGCATGGGATATTAATACTTTTTTTACAGTTTCTGTATTACATATTAGTTCTGCAAGCTGCTTTTACCCCTGTTATAAGTAAAGTGATTTCAAATTCAACATCCTTTTTCTTTATAACATCTCAAACATAGACTGCTACAGCCATTCTTTCAAATATGGGATGTGTATGGCTTCAAGAAAATTCTGAAAGCTCACACATGTACTTGAAATCCAGTTTATATACCAAATATACCACATATTTAAAAAATAATCTACTGGACAGTTTAATATTACCCACTATGACTAAGACAGTTTTTCATTTGTTGGGCGTTAACAGAAAACAACGCTTTATCTCAGGGCTTCAGAACAAGCCCAGACAGACACATCTGCATTTACCACTCAGGCTCGCTTATTTCATTGACTTTACTTAAGCAGACCAGCAGAAAGTTATATAATGGTATCTGTTAATTGGCACAAGTAATGCAAAGTGTAATGCCATATTATATGATCTGCTATTATGGACAATGAAATAACAAATTCAATAGAATATGTAAAGACTGCCACACACAGTAACTCATGACAGTGGTAGTACCCATTGACTGCACAATATCTACATTAGCACTCATTCATAATATAAATCTTAAAAAAGTAATTATAGACAATTATTACATGTATGTTTATAGAAATGACTAGAGAATCTATCAAGCCTAACTATAGCACCATTTCAGTGGAAATAAGATTGTAGAAGCCGACCAGCAAGTATTTAGAAAAGGTAAGTATTACAACAAGAGATAAGGAACTGAACATATGAAAGGTAGTTTTACTAATTTTCAAATTGCAAGCAAGATTTTGTTGCATTAATATCTTTGGATTGACAATTAAACAGTTAATGAATAGAAAACAGAATAGAGGTAAGACGTGAATTCTAAGCTTGGGATGATGTAACTAGTGAGATATCACAGGTGATCAGTTTTAAAACCACTGATCCTCTTAATTTACACTGAGGATCTATTTTCAAGAATAGTGTTTTAAACTAGTCAGGTTTGCAGTTACCAGAATAAGATTAGCAAACACAGCAGAAGTAAAAGGAAATTTAAAAATAGGACTGGGAAAACTGGACTGGCAGATGACAATTAGAGAGTTACATGCAGTTAGTGTACACATAAATTATAAATTTAAGATGAGAATACCTGATTTTGAATATACTACAGTATATGAAGAAGACTTAGGAGCTAACTATAACATCATTTTCATATTCTACATATATGTAGAAAGGTATTAAAAAGGCTAAGATATATGATTAATACAGTGGAATTTAAATCTAGGGATGTTCACATTAAAATTGGACAATGCTCTAGTAAGGCTTCATATAGAATATTGCATACAAGACTGGTCACAACACCACAAAAAGATTCTGCTGCTCTGGAATATGTCCAGAGAAAAGCAACTGCATTCCAGTCTCAAGGAATTCCCAGTCTTAACGGAATGTCCTATAGTCACAGGCTAAAATAAGTGAATATTGTTAGTCCTGGAACAGGGAAGATTTTGAGGAAAAGCATCTGAAAAGGTCAGCTCCACTGACTTGTTTAGAAATACAATCAAGAAACAAGAACCAGAGAACACATATGGAATCTAAGCAGAAGTACACTTAAAACTGAGAACAGAAGGCCCTCTTTGCACAGAACTGTAGAAGTCTGGAACAAAAACACCCAGCTATGTTGTTGAAGTTGATACCTTGGATTCTTCCAAGGTGCCCCTTTAGTATGGTTTCTTGTTCTAATGTAATACCGTTCAGAGTTGTCTGTAAACAGTTTCGTACTATCGGTTATTTTTTAGGATAGTTTAACATATTGCAGAATACCTGGCTTCATCACCTTGAAATTCTATAATAATTCACTAGGTCTGATTTTCAAAATCTTTTTAGAATTTGTCACTTTTCAGTCTGTCTTGAAAACATATAAATCTCAAATTAACCAAACAATTAAACATGTTTCCTACTAGGGAACTTGCACCACACTGAGCAAATTGGGAACTATCAGTGAACAAGGAGCTCACATTAAATACAAAATACGAGAGAGGTGGAAAAAATTATATTTCCATCTGTATAACTATGCTTTGCAATTCTCTTCCAAGATGGATTAGTTAATAATTAGGACATTATTTTAGACATTTTAAATCCTATTAAGAAAACAAAGAACATCCTAAGTGTGTATGGTCTTTTATAAAAATCACAAGAGAAAGCATCTTCACCTCTATGAACACTATCAACTTGATATAATTATTAGTGTACATCCAACTAAAGATGCCCAGGTATTTTCTGACATTCAGTCAGGAAGATAGACAGGTTGGGTAAACATGCAGTTAATCTTTTAGCTCAAGTTTAATAAAAAAATAATGCTTCGCTGCCTTATTCTCACTTCGCACAACTACATATTATTCTTCAGAAATGTAATAATTAGCAGGTAAAACATATTTCAAGACAGATGAGTATGAGTATATGTAGTTGTATTCTGACACCAAACGGAACAGCTTAATAAAACTCCACACAGGGAAGCCCGGTTGATTCTTTTTTAATTTATGCAAAACTAAGGACAAAACAGGCCTAAATCAGGATTGTCACAGTTCCACAGCACACATACACACTCCCAAGCACGCGCACACTCAAAAATGCGAACACAAATTCACACAAATTAAAATAAGCGCCAACAGACCTAAGCAATGCCTTTTTGTAGCATTCCGATTGTCCTCTATAGCCTATAAAGCACTAACACTGAAGCATTTGTTTTCTATAAAATAGACTTTTCTTATAAAAAAATTATATTCAACTCTAGTGGCACTTCTACAAATTCTATAAAAAATTTCCATTGACATTTAGTAGTAGCTTTCATTGTACACATCAAAATTCTGAGATACAGTAAAATTTCTGCACAAGAAACAAACAATAAATACTTTTCATGATTATACACAATTTCACAGTGTGGACCTTAACTGCAGTAGACAAGATTCCAGTTTTAATATACATATACACATTTCATTTTTTTAACTTAAAAGACTAAGTTAAAAATTAATATAACATCCCTAAGCTGCAAGGTGCAAGGGATGCTCTAGCAGTTACTGCCACAATTACTCTATGAATCTGTACTCCAGTGTTTCACCTTTAACCCCTTAAAATCCTACTGAGCCACATGTAGACACATTCATTTTATGTGTTTGTGTTTAAGGCTTGTTTGTTACACAATGTACTGCCCTCAAAGTTGTGGTATACATTACTCTCAGTTACAAGCATGTACTTCTCAAATACATAAGGCTAAAATCAGTTAAGCACAATGTGACTCAAAACCTCTCAAATAAACCAACTTTGTTGGTTCTGCTTAAGCAATTTTATTCTGTTAAAATTCTCATATCTTATAATGGTGTTTAACAGAACACCACATGCTTTTTTACATTAGGGTAGGGACCAAATTCAGCACTTTGATCGAATTCTAACTTTGCAGCAAACAGATGAGATGAGGAATTCAAACTCCATGTATGAAGTTTGGCCCTTTGTGTCTACAAGGCACATAGAACAATTCCGAACATATAAATAAAAACACTAAAAAAGTCAGACAATCATAATCCATCTCCGATACGCTCTACACAAAGAATTTATATATTCACAGTTTTGTTTTCCTAAATGTGAACATTTTAAAATCAGCAAAGAAAAAACTAGAGCAAACTAGCTGCATCAAAGAAGATATTTCCTTCCTTCGTTAAAAAATAATTGGAACTTCTCTCCTGTGTGTGTTCAGGGTTCAATTAGCACACAGTATAAACAGAAACATTTTGGAGAAATCACGAGATCAAAATGTTTAGAAAACAAATAACCACTTTTCATGGAAATACTCTGAAAGTGGATTTTCCTCTCAAGTCAAGCATAGGGTCAAAACTAGGGGTAGATCGATGAATGCTTAACTCCAAGGCACCATTCCTTCTAAAAAAAACATCACCTGTAATATACACAGCCCTTTAATCTATGTACATTTAAATACATTTCTCCCCCTAACTTTCTAATTACCACGGTGTACCGAAATTAAAATATTTACTAATACACTATAACAACTCTAAATATATGAATGAAAGTGTTTTTAGATCATTTTCAGAAACCTGATAATTTCGAAATATTGAAAGAGTTGTAATCCAGTTACTTGTGTTCGAAGTTCAATGTAACTTCTTTTAGTGTGCAATCTTTATTCAAAGTGGTACAACAAAGCACTTCTCTTAAACATGCCTGGAAAAAAAAGTAGATCACTTTATGCGGTGAAATGAAAAAAAAAAGTCAGCAGTTACAATTGTTCAGCTCTCCATTCAAAAAAATCCCTCACTCCAAGAAGTTCATTCTTTTTAACAAAAAATAAGAAGTGCAAGGAGTTTCTCCTTAGCAGAGGAGAAAAATACAGTCATTAAAGTACATTCTAAATCATAAAAGTGAAGAAAATAAGGGCACACAAAGTTCCAAAATACCTATGATGGGAACATAGGAAAGTTTGTTTTCTATAGAGATATTCAGAAACTAAGGTCTACTAACCCAAAGCGTCCATTATTCTCTTTCAAATGAGCTGTTTTTCTCTTGCTGTCTTTTGTTTTGCCAGTCTGAGCTGATAAAGCATCCATTGCTTATTTTCCCTGTATTGTTTCCAGCAGTTAAGTACAAGAGCCTGCAGTATTATAAATGAGCCTTAAGAGCCTTAAACCCTTTAGGAAGAAGAGAGAAGCTTAGGAAGAAGCTACCACAGCGTGTTTGAAAGTCTCTGAAGACTGTGCCTCTAGAAATTTTGTTCATCTAAAACCTGCACGTTGGGAGGTAAATAAAAAAGGAAAGACTGCAGGCTATTGTAACTTAAAAAATATTTAAGAATATTTTTTTTAATAGCAGCCTATACAGGTCTTGGGTAATGAAGCAACACTTTGAGAATGTAATATATGCATACTCAAAACAAGTGCTTTTTTTGTTTCTTGGGTAGCAGATCTTAAAAGTTTCATTTAAGATGTTTGATCTTTATCACTGAATACGACACCACTAAAGAGGTGATTCACATTACAGTACTGATATATTGCAAATAAAAAATCAGATTTTAGCCGACACCACTGAAGTTAGTACCTTTGTCGGGAGCTAAACAGTCCTTCAAAATGTATGTTCATTGAACAAGCCAAGATTCTCAATTAGTCATGCATAAGAACTCAAGCTAAGTGTGTTGTATCTATTAAAATAAAAAAAAAAGATATATCAGTGTGCTTTGATATTGTAAATAAAAAGTAATACTAAGCATCATACTCTAGTAAACCCTGAACCAAAACAAAAATCTAATAAATACTATATCAAGTTTTATCAGGAAAGATAAAAAGAAAATAACTTAGTTTAATTTTAGTGCTATATCCAGCTCTTGTAGCATCTCACACAAGGAAAATTAAAGTGAATCCAAAAACAGTTCTAACGCATCCACAGTACTGACCAAAAAGGCTCAAAAGATAACTTGCCAATTTGTGAAATTAAGTTAAGTCCACTAGAGTTGCTCAGACTATGTGCAGAATTAACTGAGTTCAGTAGTTTTCTAGCTGTAGTATATCATATAGACTGTAACTTACTCAAAACCTGGAGAGATACCGAGATACTTTAACCACTGCACTTTTTAGAGCTACTCCACTGGCAACAGGTGGCAAAACAAATGCTTTAGACAGGTCAGAGAATAAGAACAAATTATATAATATAATGCAGCTTTCCGAGAAGACTTATATGCGTGTACAAATATACAAGATCCTATACAAGTTCTTTTTGACTGATAAACACGTACCATAAAAGCAGATAAAGACGCATCTGGGTCAGTTTTCATACTCAGCATATGCGTCAGTACAGCAGGCAATGTCACCATAGCCAAATATATTGTTTTGTTCTCCATTTCAACCGAGTCAAGCCATAAAGCACAGCAGCATTCAATTTCTCAGCATTGTCTTAACTATTCTTTCTAGTGCATGCTTCCAGGATCATTAATTCACAGTAAGGACAGGAATGCGAGGACTTTAAATAAACTCCTTTTAAAGGCTCCAGAAGTATATCCAGGCCTTTCTAGATCTTGCACAAAATGAATTTTTAAAGAAGAAATCTCACTGGCTTTTTGTTTAAGCTACCAGCTGCAGATTCAGTGAAAGGGGTCACAGAACACATCCTATAAATAAACATCAACACACTGTGTGGAAAAAAAATCAGTGAAATACTATCCTGTTAGGTGTGCTTTCACCTCCTTTACACTGTAACTCTTCGAATTATTTTCTTCTTGCACTTGTATCCTGGAACTACCAATTATGGTAATTCATCATAAGCCCAGTGCTACTGATTCCATTTAAAAAACCCTCATATCGGTATATTTCTTAAATTAAAAAATAATAAATAATATGGAAAACAAAGATCAGCAATAGATTACCACAATTGGACCGGTTGTGATTTCCTAGACTTTTTTTGTTCAATTTACACAAGCCCTAGTGATGGAGGTGTTGCTGTACACCGACTAGTGAATCTGTGGTTTGCTCTTCCTCATCACTAAATCTTATGCTCTTGGCATTTTAAACTGTGGAGCCCTGCGCCTGCAGGGGATAAAAAAAGAAAGAAAGACAGCGCAGAGCATTTCTCCACAACCTGTCATGGATGGAGAAACTTTGCCTGCTGGTGTTGACCAGTTCCCAACAGTTAAATGCTTACTGGAAGTTTCTCAAAAGATAAATTCAAGTCCAATAAACGTTCCGACTGCCATAGTTTAGGTGCTCCCTGTTAATTTAGTTGATTGAATGCTGCTACGCTGCTTTGTAAAACAAGACGTCTGCAGGGCCTCCTCGTCTATCGCGATTCTCAATTAGTGACACCCCTGACAGGTTTTCATATGTACAGGCTTTACATAGTGGCATTCCGTTACAGGTGTGTAAAACCACTCCGTCCTCCCTGTGGCGCGCGGAGATGGATTATCCGATGGCCAGTGTCTTGACCAGGCCGCAGTGGAACTTGCGGATGTGGCGGTAAAGGTCTCCGGACTGGGTGAAGCGCCGCTCGCACCACTTGCAGGCGTGCGGCTTCTCGCGGGTGTGGACCACGGCGTGGCGGCTCAGGTTGTGCGAGTACTGGAAGCTCTTGCCGCACTGGGCGCACGTGTAGGGCTTCTCCCCGGAGTGCGTCCGTTCATGGCGCTTCAGCGTGTACATGCAGGAGAAGGTCTTGCCGCACTGCGAGCAGGTGGGCACCGAGCCGTCGGGCGACAGCTTGGAGCGCGGGCCGTCCTTCTCGCGGAAGTGCGAGCTGAGGTGGAGCTGCAGGACGTGGGGGCTGGGGAACACCTTGCTGCAGAGCGGGCAAACGCAGATCTGCTGGCCGGGCGGCAGGAGCACCCCGCTGGAGGTGGAGATGTCCGAGGAGGCCAAGTCGTCCTCCTCTTCCTCCTCGCTCCCCCCCAGCGCCCCCCCCTCTTCCCCTCCGCCACCTCCGCCGGCTCCCCCCCCTCCTTCCTGCTCCATCAAGTCATCCTCCCGGGAGAGCAGAGCCGCCGAGGAGCCGTTGTTGCCTGGGAAGAGGGCAGCGAACCCTGTCACCACTGAGCTCCTGGCACTATTCCCAAAGCGCTGGCTCTCCGGGCTCATCGGCTCACTGTCCTCCTGCTCTGACAGCAAGTCGTGTTCGTCTTTAACAAGTGGCTCGGTGCCCTGCTGCTGGCTGTCGAAAGCCAGCTGTCCCGAGACATAGGAGGGGTGTAAGGAATCTCTGCTAGACAGAGGCTTGAAAGACAAATCCAGAGCGCAGTCCGTGTCATCCGAAGCCCGGGACCTCTGGGACAGAGATGCCGTGGAACTACTGACATCAGCTTTTGTTTTTCCAGCTGTTCGGACGCAGGACTCGGCCTCAGCTGACACATAATTGACACCTACAAGGTCCAGGGACCCGCCAGGGTGACCGTTCGCCTTCTGCCTGCACTGTGCAGACCTTTCACAATCCGTGACAGCCAGCCTCACTTCCCCGTTGTCTGTGTCAAATTCATCTGCTGTGGGCGGCTGCTGCTGCTGCTGCTGCTGCTGCTGCTTCTGCTTTAGATGCTCTCCGTCTGAAGAGTTCTCTTTTTCCAGGCAGCTGAGCGCTATCCTGTCCTTAATCTTTTCATCCAAAGAGCACAGCTCCTTATCTTTTAGCTTGCCTTTGCACACTTTTACAATGTCGTACATGTGAAGGTAGCTGGCAGCCGCCAGAACATCCTCCACAGGCAGGGTGCTGAATTCCAGCTTCCCCTCATACATAAATTCAAGGAGCAGGCTGAAAGCCGGGGCTGTCACAATGTCACTGTTCAGATGCACAACGTCCCTTTTGTCTAGCTGGTCCCTGTAGAAGAGATGGAAGTACATGCTGCACGAGGCCAGCACAGCTCTATGGGCTTTGAATCGCGCCTCTCCGACAAGAACAGTACAGTCACAGAGGAAGCCTTGGTGACGCTGCTGACTCAGACACTGCAGCAACTGGCGGCTATGGTCTGGGAACTCCATTCTTCCTTCATAACCTGATCAAAAACAGGAAAAACTGGATATTAAAGAAACAAAAGGCAGACACTCCAAGGACTGCAGCGCAAGTTAGCAACCAGTATTGTCTTGGAAGCGAGTACAGAAAATAACAAACAAAACTAAAAAAAAAACGTAAAACAAATTCCATTTACCTCGAACCTTTATAGATTTTAAGTAGCAACCGAGAACAAGATTTAAAAATAGAACTCCATTGAAACACTAAATTACATCATAACACCGCATGTCTGAAAGCAAACCAAATTCAGGAACAGGATGGGCAGCTGTAATAAACTACAACAGTAAAACAAAAAAAAAACACTTTTTAAAAGCAAATAAAAGTTTGTCGTAACAGCGGTGGCCCTGTTGTATATTTTACGTGCACTTGTCTGCATGTGCAAGAATTGTGCCGAATGAACTTGGCAAACACCGCCTATACTAAATGCGCCTATGTGCCTTCGGGATAACTTTCTAAAAACTACACAAACTATTCCTTACTCTAAAATACCACCGGTTTGTTCTAGCTTCTTCTGCGTGCCCTCTAATGCCCCCGTCGTAGATGGCTGTCACCGCCACTTCGCAGACTTACCTTTCTCTCCAGCTAGCAACATAACAGATTTCGATCAGTGATCAATACTTTTTTTTTGCACTTTCCATGTAATTTCAGAGGTAAGTCACCGAACCCATACACACGGCGATTGGTAAGCTGGTCTTCAGGTTTAATTTGATAGCATACATTTACACACACACAAAAGCAAGCCTCGCGTATATCGCCACTAGTCCAGCGAGCAAGGTTAAGAAAAAAGCAAGGGGAGTAAAGTGAAGTGAGTGCTCTGTTTGCTAATTACACTGCAAGCTGTGGAGTCAGCTGCTCTGACATCACCGCAATGGAAATGCTACCTCCAGCTGTGCTCCTTTTAATGCCATATGTTACTCCAAATCGAGCTACCAGCTAACCCACAGCTTGTTTCCTTTAAAGTTCCAGCAGCCCATTTATAGGCATATGAGATGACACAAACTTATTTTACACAGCCTCCATTCGAAACACAAACTCCACTGCAATCAAGTCGATTACCCTTAAATAAACACGCTTGTGTCCTCATTCACAGGTTGGCTACCTACGATAACGCACCACGACAAATACTTGCTCCAAAACGGAAGGCGGACGATTATTGTTTATATTCACAAAGTTCCTCATAATCGGCACACAAATGCGTATTAATTCTGAATGTTTGCGGCGGAACACTTGTCAGAGAAAGTAAAACTCGTCGTCGCTAGGGCCAAGTTAGGGGGCAGTAGCAATTAGCAACACGCATAAACTCCAACTCACAAGGAGGTGTACAACCACAAATGAACTCCGCTGCTGCTGCTGCTGCGCTAGCGCTAGACTGTGCGGTAAGGTAATCTAGTAAGTTTCGGTTACTGCGATCTACTCACACATGAGGCTGAAGCAGCCGAGGAGCCTGGTTTGAAGTGTTCCAAGCTGCAGAGTTGGCTAAAACTACCGTTGTCCTTTCATGATGTGCTCCCAGATGTTGCGTCTCCTGTCGTTTCTTGTGAGTCTCTGTCTGTCCCTGGCAGCCTAGCAGCGCCCTGTAGTGTGTTTGTCAAGCAGGTTGTTAATGGGCCAGTCTCGCGATAGTGCCTACTACAATAGGTACTGTACTACTGCATAACATCACACAGTGGCAGCAAGTAGCAGCTAAGCCTGGAAGGGAAAATCATGCACGTATTAATTTAGAAAATTATAGCATCAAACTACATCCGAAAAGTTGCGTCGATTTCGTTTAATCCACCATTCAACGCAACTTTATTTTCCCTACATATTAATTTGTTATCGAGAAGTTGGAAACTAACAGTATTAAACTCCTGTTCTCTTGACTCACTATTATACCTATTACAATTCGATACCTTTACACAAAGCCAACACTATGTAAACTTACAGTAGCTTACAGTAGTATAGTAGCACTTCAAAAATATGAATAACGTGCTGTTAATATTATTTGTAAATAGATTCAGGCAGCTCTAAAATGTTATAAAATATGGAAAATGCCTTCCTTCATTCTGAAATAAATTGGGAATAAAGGAAGGCAATTACAGTGGGGGTTTTTTTAATGAAAGCTGAAAAGACCAATTAAAATAATTTTAAATAAGAGCCATGGGTATAATCAACAATGAGGGGGAAATGTAGTAAAAATAGAATTAAAAAAATATTTCTACATTGAAATGTTTTTCTACTTGATGCATTTTCCGATTTGCTCCTTTAAACCTGAACTGATGGCAACCTTTTAGATTTTACTGTAGCCATATTCCCAGTGACCGATCGTGACTCATCTCCTGTTTGAAGCTGTGTGGAATTCTCATTGTGGAGCTGCTCAAGTGCTTTGAAGATTGTATTTTTTTTTCTTACACTCTAGGCGTCACAAAGAAAATGTCTTTCTCTTTTCCTGACCCAGACAAAAAAATCCAAGCCTTTAGAAAATGCGCACAGGGACACAGACACAGCACAAGTGGAGCTGGTTAGCAAGGGGTTAAATTTATGGCCCAGCACGAGATTCCACGCCACATGTTCAGTTTTATTTCAGGGGGTCAGGAAGGCCCTTCATGAGAATAGGAAGCCTTTCACCTCCGGGTCATTGGTGCATTTCAAGGCAGGGTCACCAGTGATCAAAGGTCTTTTTCCGTCTGTGCTCTGAGTTCTTTCCTGTTTCTGGCCAGGTGTTGACATGACTCTCTCAGCTGGTCCTGACTCAGCAACGCCCTTACAGGTAATCTCTGTGTAGGAGACCACAAATTGTAGAGCCAGTGAATCCTTCTTTATGTCTCCTGAGCTCTCAGGCATTAGAAAAAGAAAGAAACCTTAAGCAAAGTGGAATTGTTTATAATTAGCTGCAAAGTGTAACCTAAATAAAATAATGTCAAGGACTCACCTGCTGTTACTAATCCCAACTCGTTAATACAGGCACACACAAGTGTGCTACTGCCTTTAGCCAAACTGCCCCACCCCCTCCAAAAGCATGTAGTCCATATCCAGTGCCCCCTCCCCCTTGCACACTTTTGTTCTAGGTGGCTTTATGTGTATAAATGGAGGCCCCCTCTTCATGTCTCCATTATGCACTTATTCTTTTGACTTTCCTTTGCTGCTGCAGTACTGGGTAAAGGTATGGCCATTACAGACCTCAACTCAAGGACAGATCCCCAATCCATCATGTGGGTGGAGAGCTTAAGCACTACACTATTCATTAACTGTGTTATTGTTACCCCCATGGCATCTCAATGGACCTCAGTCTTGGGCACTCACAGTTCATCACAGCTCCCTCACTGCATGTGTCATGTGAATTTAAGAAAACGTCTTGTGTAGCTGCAGAAAATGTCTTGTTTAATTGCATATATTTAAGGATTTGCAAGATTTTTTAATAATCACCTGCAGGAAATTCCCTTCTGGAATTCCATACAATGCTGTTAAAGAGCACTGGGTGGAATTCTAAGCGTTGCACAAGACAATGCTCAAATAATTGCAACACATAAATGGGTCTCAAATAAAATAAGCTTATCTTCAATAACTTGGAGCCTTGATAATAAGGATACAATGAGTGACATTTTCTTTTTTTGGTTAAATTGTTTAAATCATTAACTTGAGTAGGGTTGCCCCCTCTGTATGCTTAATTAATTCACCATAGTTAGCTAATAGTTAATGGACACCAGTCAGTTAAGGCTTCAGAAGAATTGTTTTCGAGTATTTGTTTGAATAGTTAGCTCTCAAAAATGATAATTTGCACATAATTTCCTTATGATTTATGAAATGCCAGTCTACCCAGACACTTGCTTAAGCAAGGCAATAAGCAGGTGCTGGCTCAGTGTTTTACAGGTGTTTCACAGCTGTTTTTATTAATTAACATTCCAATTAATATTTAAAGAACACACCATAAACAACAGTTGTTCAAAGAAATATTTCTCATCTAAAGTGAACATTTTGCCTGACCATAAAAGTTGAGCTAACTTATTCAGTTTTATTTTTATTTTATTTTTTTCAGACTGTAAACATAGCAGAAGTGAGCTCAAATGTGAACAAACTGCACCATTAATCATGAAAATATATTGTCTGTCCTTACATTATAATGTACAGTACCTTACAAACGTATTCAGACAGTTTTCACATTCTGTTGCTTTAATGTTTGCAACACTTTGAAGTAGCAGTTAATATTTGTTATATACATGACATATTTATTTCATAGCAAAAAGGCTGAATTAAACAAAATAGATATCATGAAAAAATTTAGAAGTCATGATTGGATGACATGAAGTGTTCAAAACTTTTGCTGAGACAAAGCAAAATTAATTAAGGTTCACAGAATTACCTCAATGAGCCACACAGTTAGTTGAGCAGTATCTGTAAGTCCATTAAAATCAAGTAGCTTTCCAGACACCTCAGCGATAAATTTGTATAAAAATAAAGATCAGAAGAAGGGTATAAAGACATCTAAAAGACTTCATATTTGTTTGAGCATGTGGCTAATCATTACAAAGTGGAAGACTCTGAGAAGCTGGGCAAGAAGGAAAAGGCCAGTGACATTGGAAGAGTCACTAATTTTAGTGGCTGAGATGGGAGAAAATGTTCATGGCTCAAAAATATCCCCCAAACAGTTCATCATTCAAACAGCCCTAAACGTGGCTTGTATGAACTGATATGAACTGAAAAAGATTCAAAACCCTCATGGGGTTTGCAACAAAGCACCAAAGCGATACTACAGATATGTGCCAAAGGATTCATGGACAGACAAGACAAAACTGGAACGTTTTGGTCTATTCTGCAAAGCTCTACAATGGATTCAAACCCAAAACAGTGTCTGACTTAGTCAACACCATCCCTACTGTCAAGCATGGTGGTGGCAGCATTGTGTTATAGTTCTGTTTGTCATTACCAGGGAATCAGAAGCTATTGTAGCATGATGTTTAATCCACTGTACAAAGTTTGAAGATATTTAACCAGAGAAGACTTGCAGCTATAATTGCTGCCAATGGTTCTTCCACCAAATATTGAGTTCCTGGGTCTGAAAACGTAATGGAACATATATCATATTTTTCTCTTTAGTTTTCTCTGACGTTTACTGTATCTTGTTTTATGCTTTAAAAATCTTGTTTAACCTTTCAGGTTTTGAATGAAATATTAGATTCAAAAACTGTGTGTGCAACATTTTATATTTTCACAAAATGGGACACCGTAAGAGGGGTCTGACTTTTGCAAAGCACTATATGTCTGCATACAAACTTACATTTCTAGTTCATGCTTTCATTTTGATTTTATGTTTACACTAGTTTGTTAACTGAGCTGGATGCAATGTATATACTAGAGTTACGCATTCGGGACCAAATCCTTTTCAAATTACAGCACCTACAGTATCAAAACAAACATACAACATGCAAAAGTAAAACAAAAAAAGTCATTATGGAAAAATAACCTGGAATCTTACTTTCTCTAATCCCTTGTGCTTGTTTCAGATGTTTATATTATTAGATAATGAAATATGAAAAATCTACATAAAGCTGTCCTGAGTTAAAAGTAACTTATACTTCTTGTCAATATGTACAAAAATAGGGTATACATTTATATGTATTTAAAAAATTATATGGATTTGAAGAGTCTTGTGGCTCTGCACAGCAATTTCCCAGGAAAGAAAGTATATCAAAATCAATGTAAAGAAATTTAGATTTTTAATTTATAAAAAATTCTATAAAGTTAATGCTTCAGTGAGTAAGATATCATGTAATTACTTGAGCTATACTCTTACCCTGATATATACAGAATATATTCATATAGAGTGTATATAATGTATTCTGTGTACTATATCCAGTGTACTATGTTGTATAGACATTTATGAATGTAAATTAATTGTAATGATAATAAGCTATTTTTAACTAAAATACTTCATGTATAAGGTTTTTAGTTAAATTATTTCATTTTCTCAATATATGCAAAGGGATTCAAATCATGACAGTATACACTGCTCTGATTGCAACACTGTATGTCGATGTGCTTCATTCAACTGTAGAAACACCTTGCCTTTGTGATGTAAATATAAAGTAAAAATTGCATGATCACTTTAAAATGCATGATAGAAAAACAGATTTGGATATTATATACAAAGTGACCTAAGGAGATATAAATGCAATGAAGTGTATTTATTACATTGTAACTAATACACATTCATTAAATTTGTTGCGACAAGATGCCAGCAAGGGTCACTTTGATGAACCAACTATGCTCACACTTGTACAGATGTTGCTGAGTGATATTTTCTCTGTGCACTCTCTACTTTTCCACTAGGGAAGCCTGGGGTTTTAATGTGCAGAGGATAAAAGATATTGACTCAGTCTCCAACAAATCAAAACAGTCATTAATTCTAAGAGCCATTAAGGTCCCGCAGAGACGACAACCTTGGTTTACAGCTGCTTGTCTTGTGTCCCCCCCAGCTGTTCAGGTCACCTCTGCGCCATGTTCCAGCTGTCACTTCTTCTGTAGGGGCCATTTGCTGTAAAAACTTTATTCCCACAGAGACTGGGAGAGGGGCGGGGGATGAGCTGTGGAACTGATTGGGTTTTTCAGTGTCGGCTCTGCTAGTTAAATTCAGTTCTTCTTACCAGTGGGCATCTCCAGATACTGTGATATCAAATCTATAACTGCTGTTGCCCTCCCTTGATGATCATACTGTTGTGAAGAACAACTTGAAAAGCAACTCATACACAAGATTCATGTGAAGAATTCTGTGGTATTTATTTAACAAAAGTGGTGCCATTGTGTTCTTTTCATTGGACACTGAAAATTTAATAAAAAAGAGATTACAATATTCATTTGTCTAAGGCAGGAAGAGTCAATTTACCAATAGATATTTAAACTACATCTATTTACAGCTCCTATCAGTTTAATTGCCTAATATTGTGTTGTGATTAATTCAAGGGGCTTCTAAGGTGACCATGACAATACTCTGCTTTACCATAACAGCTGTTTCTAAGAAATATTTACAATATTGGTCCATAGTTTGCTCATAGTGCCATATTGTGATGCTGAAGATAGCTATAAAAGAATGTTAACATAAAAGACCACAATGAAATTAAAGATAGATCTTAAATAAAGGTTTATTTCCTTTCATTGGTTTATTGTGTCCAAGTGACTTAACACTTAACTTAGTTCAACTGGTACATTATCTGTAGCTTAGCCATGTGGTCAACTGGGTAAGATAACTGAAAAATTGATATGTACATACTACAGTAGTAAGGCCATGACCATTAACCAGAGTTCTACTTTAAAATCTAAGCAACTATATTGTTGTGCTCTGTGTTTTATAAAGAGAGCATCTATTGTGTCCATCACAATGATTGGTTTGCCTGTGGTATCATATCAAAATCCTTAATGACACAAAAGTTGATATTTTATTTTTTGTGTGTGCATGTATTATCTTTAGTTTTATTTTTTTCTGATTTTTAAAATGTCCTTTGACAGAGTTTGGTTTCTTTTAAATTAGGCTCTTTTGATGCAGGGCTAAAACCCAAATGAAAACGTAGTAAGTTAATAACTACCGAATCTCTGTCCCCGAATCCTGTATGTATTGAGTTCCTTTTCTCCGTGATATTTCAAGGGAATGGCATAGGCAAAAAGGTGATATTATAGAGTAAGTTCTGCTGGGCTGGTTTTTGACTAGACTTTATTCATTGTATTCTTTTTGGATTGGGTTCTGGCTGCATACAACACCTTAAGTATTAAATATGAATCAATTTTCCCTAACTATAGTAATGACTTTACTGTGTTCAGCAGCTTTGTTTAACACCCTTAAATTGAAGTAACACTTCAGGGGAATTTTAGCATTAGGTGTTTTAAGCAGCTGGTCACAGAGATCAAAGTAGCCACATCCTGAGCACATGGCACTTCACACATTGCAAAGTGTGGTGTTTCAATCTGATGCCAGGAGTTACTATGCCTATTGCTGTTTTTGTTAACAATAGATATATTTTGCAATTATTGTAACATGTTGTAAAAAGCAGTGCATCATAACTTAACATTTAACACCAGCATAGGGTTGTAGATTGTAACATTGAGAAGTTAAACCCCCACAAATATAGCAATGCTGATGTCTGATTAATATACAGTGGATTATATCTTATAATTGGGATATTAGATTCTTAGTACCATGTATACCATACAGTATATCATTATTTTCTAACTCCTGTGCCAGGACACCACTGTGTTTGCTGGTTAAGTGTTCCAGCTGATCTTTAAATCTTTAGTGCTGACTTTAATTTGTCTGTTTGTTTAGTCTTATGGCTAACTTGTTTCCGTTTTGAGTTTTAAAAACACCTGACTTTCATGGCTGCTGTTTCCAACAACTTCAGCAAACAGAACATTAATCATCCTCTCCTCAACTTCCTTCTGACTAAACAGCTCTTAATAGGTGATTAATGTAAGATGAACAGACACAGGAAGGAATGACAAGATATAAAAAACTCCATCAAGTGGCGTTTTTTCCCTTTCTCCAGAGGTCCAATTGATAACACTTAAGGCAACAGACCCATGTGATGCCAGTTCTGATACTCTGAAATTGGTACAGGGTTGATACCAATTATAAATCCCATTGGACCAATTAAGCAAATATATGAATATGCCACAAATAAAACACTGAAATCAACTAGCCTGTAATTAAGGACTGGGCTGGAGCAAAACAAGAATTCAGAGTCCCTTAAGAGAAGGGATGGGAACCACTGCCATATGAGATTAAGAATTTCACTAATGTAATATTTATAAATATACAATAAATTGTAATATTTAAAAATGCCTTTCGCATGAGAATAGCAGAAAAGTAGAATTTTCTTCTATCGAGCAAAATTAATTTAATACAGCAACAAATGTCAGTATTGTGCAGAACGCTCTAAAAGTAGAAATGTTAACTGCAAAGACTGACACACAGAGAGCAAAAGGCATAGCATCATGGGTTGGAAATAAGAATACATTGCTTTTGTGCATACACACACAGAGGAACATAAACAAGTACCAGACATACACATAACCGCATAGCCTGAAAGTGGGAGAACTGAGACAGAGAGGTGAAAAAAACAAACAATAGCCGTGTCTTAACAAAAACAAGACAGTCTCTCAGCAGAACCAGTTCCATTATCCTTTACATTAACTATTCAGACATGCAACTCTGGGTCCTTTTCTGGAGGAGGAAAGACGTTCCAGCATGACCAGTACAGGTTCTAGTATGACCAGTACTGGTTTTGCAACTAAAACTTGAACGAAATGAGCATGATGGCCTGAATGAGATCCTCTCGTCTGTAGCTCTTTTTTTCTGATGTGAACACAGTGCATTTCATTGCTTTCTTCACAAAACCGTTAGAAGTGTGACAAGTTTACCACAACATATCTCTTTTGTGTAAGAGGAGACAAAAGATCGTATCGCTGAACATTTCATAAACATTCATAAACACCTCAGGCGATGATACAATGAGAGAACTGTTATATTTCTCACTAATTAGTGCTTGGAGGTCCCTGCCTCTCTCCCTTTTGTTTAACACAAACAAAAACACTTGTGCGAAGACAGCACAGTGCCAGATGCTTTATGAATATGCCTCTTGCTGGGTTTCAGCAGTTACCTCCAAACTCATAAGCTGGGGATTCCCCCAGAGAATTTCAGTGTTATGCAATAGCTGAAGTGGAGGGATGGAGACAGATAGCAGTGGTATTCAAAAGACAAAAGACATGGGAAAACTAACGCATTTCATACTGCTCAGAAGTGAGGATTTCTTGATGAGTCAGTTTTGAAATTTTGAATCGGCAGAGAGCACAGCATGGTTCCAGTCTTTCATGAAAGTAACAGAAAGAGTATCCCAACTCCCAGTTAATAATGAAGTCAGCAAATCCTTGTCTCTCAAAACCTGGCATCAATTTGAGAACAATGTTGTTTTAAACTTAAAGGCTAAAACGTGGCTCATGCATTTGTATTGTCAAGGGTGCTACAGTAAGTGGTCTCTGAGAACCCCAAATTAAAAATGTTTGGCCTCCGTTTTTTATTACACAATGATGATTAACAAAAATATTTTAAAAGAACATTTATATAAAGCCAAAATCGATTTTTGTATCTGTTCCCAAATAACCATATATTTCAATACAACAAATAAACCTAATAATGTTTCTTAACACAATGTGCGGAATAAAATTATCTGACAGTGACTGTAAAAGACTAAATCTATGTTTGAAATCCAAGTACTGTTGCTTGTTCTTGCTGTGTCTACAGAGATGCCTTATTGTTGTGCTTTTAAAGGCTTGTGATACTTTGCTCTGGCTACACATTTCACTAGTCTATAAAACACTGTAATCTTACAGTCCAGTTTCCTCATATTACATATCAGTCTTGATATGACTCTAACACTATCATTTTTGCAACTAATTTCCAGGGAAGAAGAATAATAATAAAATAATAATAATATTGAATTTGCCGTTTTTGTGTCAACATACCTTGACATTGTATTACTGCAATGGATGACTCAAATATTATGTTTCTAAGGAATGATTTATTGTAGCTTGTCATTGGTCTCTCATTGCTCCTCACACAAAATTGGTAATGATCTAACAATAAGAACACAGATAAAACGCAGAAACTACAGTAAAAATGTGAAAATCAGATGATATATCTATAAAATCTAATAAACATTTAATAGCAAAAATGATTTTAAAAAAAAGTTCAATTCTTTGAAGAATAAAATGGTTTCCACTGCAGTCTCATGATGGACTGAATGGTTATAATTGTTTTGATGCACTTCTGGGGTCATAAAGACTAAAATACTGCAGCACTGTCCTCCAGACATGCTTTTTTTGGATTTCTCCTATCAGCTGAATGACATTCCTTCCACTGGACAATGTTTGTCAGGCAGGAAGGTGCCGTGGAGCTGCATCTTGGACTTCTGTGTTTCATTGTCAAGACCTCCTAACAAAACCCCTGTTATGGACAAAATTACTTTATCTTCTTGTCTGTTAATCAGGGGATTGTTTGAATGAGCTATTACCTCTTTATAACTTATGTATGTCAGTAAAAAGCAATTAACATAATTAGGCCTTTAAAATTCAATAATGAAAGATATTTTATTACTGTGAGCAGTGCATTACCAGAGATTTATGCAAACTGATACAAAGTGCAGTAAGGCTTTCAGTGTCTCCATAGGGAACATATATATTTTTAATTTTGCACTTTAATTACATCGATTGAAAAATTATGAAAAAGCACAATAGAAAGTCATTCTTCAATTAACTTCTCTTGTTATGTATCCTATCATGTGTATTTATGTCCTTTGTTGTGTTTAGTAACTATTCCAGTATAAAATGAGATTTGAAACAGCTCCCAGAACATACTGTAAGTTAGTTCAAAGTGGAAGCAGAAGAAAGTTGCATGCTCTAAAGCCCAATAAATTATCTCTTACTAACCTGATACCAAAATCCTATTGGACAAACATACTTCCCAGAGACCACTGGGAAGATAAAGGTTTACTTTGAGACCTCTTCTACCTTTAAAACTAACTCCCAGCCAATTTAAAGGAAAGAAAGGATGTGCTTTATTGTCTACATTTTATTTACTATATGTACAATAACACTGATGATATAAAAATTTTAATTAAGTTTCCATTTTTCTATCCTTAGGTACAATAATTGCTTTTGCTGACTGCTGTGCTTTTGGTGAAGAAACGTTGGAGGATATATAAGTGAGATGTATTATATACTACTGAGGAAAATAACTCCCCTTTTCAAGATTTTAATAGCACAGCACTTTAATGAAGAATGCATTTTAATTAATTAGATGCATATTGAACATGTTCGACACTATCATACTTCCTTACTGCTGCTTAACAAATATATTTTATGGTCATTTTTGGTGGCAAAGGTAGAAAAATCAATAATATACTAATCCAGTTAAGAAACAACAGGAGTAAAGTATTGGGATTGCATCCAAGAGAACATGCAGACACAAAAAACTACAACATTCAAAAGTACAAAAGATACAAGTCACGTTTTCCAATTTTTGTTATTTTTAATTTGGAATAGTGATAATGAAATTCTTAGTCCTTAACATGGAGTGCTGACTTTGCCAAAGCAGTTTTATTTGTTAAACTCAGAAATTAAACATAAATCACCGATGCTTTCGTAAAATGTAGTGTGCTTTCAATTCAAAAAGAATTTAGAATACTACTCTCCTCACTACTTTAGGAGTGATTTAGTGTTTTGAGTATGATGATTATAGCCAGGTGGTGCTAGAATTTTTAATTCAAACCATGCATCAAAAGCGTGATATTCTATTATTAAGAATGTCAATTAGAAAGAAAGTATGTATGACATAACTCAAGTGCTTTATGGTGAAACGGTGGTCTTTACACATAAGCAGAAAAGCCCATAAAGTTCTGCAAATCACTGAAAAAAAATATGTAAGCACTTTTAGCTTTGTCTTGCTGTGATTTTTGAAATGTTAGAATAGTTGTAAAGTTGCGTTCCTTTTTTAATAATGATGAAGTGAAGAGAAAACTGTTTGACAAAGCTAGAGTATTACTTTGAGGGGGTAGGTTCTACGAACCTTCTCATACTAATGAATAAACTTTAAAGTAAAAAAAAATGTTTTCCAATACTAATTTTTTAAGAATCGTGGAGCTAGGTAAAATAGATGTGCAGAATGATTGACACTACCCAGTTTGTTAATAAGTTTACATACAGTACTATAAGCCACTGAAGAGAAATCACGACACTGTGAGAAAATGGATCAATCAAAATGCAAAGTACAGTTCTGCTCATACAACGGAGACACGAGTTGCCGTTAACACAAATGGGTGCAAATGACAGTTTTGGGTGCACGATCCTTAGTGAATGTGACCCTCTTATTTTCAACACTGACTGTCTGGCTTGAAAGTGTGGGCGAACAAAGCAACAGTTGTGCTTTGGGGCTGGGCTGGACTGCCCAAGGTCTGGCAGAGTACGAGCGGTGTGGTTTCTCACATGGGAATGGGCTTCCTGGAGATGCATTCTTTCTTGTTACCATCAATAGCATTCCCCACCAGTGTTACCACAATACATTCCTTGTGAGGGGGGAACAAAGGGCTCACATTCCTATGGAATCTGCTATCAAGTCATAGCGCTCAAGCCTGAGGCACTACACTAGTAAGCTGTTATAAATTTGCACAGCAGCTTTGTATGTCTACCTGTATCATTTTGTCAGCATCGCCGAACTCCAGCTGAACAGTTACTACAGCTGCAGTAAGAAATCTCTTTTAAAAATGTGTCCGAATAAACAGAACCAAGTGGTTTTTAAAGCAAAAAAACAAATAGCCACCACCCCTTTGGAAAAGCCTGCTGTTGCCTTAAGCAAGCACATTCTTCCAACTTTGAGCCCATTTTAAAATAATTTAAACATGTAGTGAGAATAGAAATCATGTTTGTCGCTTCCAAGTGCTACTACATTTTCAGCTCTGATTTCACTACTGACTGGGTGCCAATGCAAACCAGCTGATGTGGCTCAATGGCATAATCTGCATAAACATTTATGCACAAATTATTCATCAGGGTACTATAAAATTCAATAATAAAGGACAGTAGTTTTGCTGTTGCTATGCAGTTGTATGATGTTTGCACTAAAGCGTACCCATAGCTGTAGCCTACATTAGTGGTTTGCTTTTTGATCATCATTAAGCCTGTGCCAGATGTGGTCCATCACCATTGCACTCTTACACGCCTGAATTTATAAAGGCACCAGGCACCATTATTCCAAACTCAGGTGTGCAGTGTTTGTCTATTTTTCCTTCTATCCTTCTTCCCTGTCTTTTTATTGTTCCCTGTTTATGTCCTTTAACTTTTCCTGTGTACTGCTGACTCAGACATTCCCCCTGAAAATGCTTAATAGTCATTTTTATATGTGGAGCTGTGATACTTTTTACAGTGAAAAAAATAGACAGCTGAGATATGTGCATGGAGGGAGACACAGTGGTACAAAAATGACCATGTAGTAAAAGTGGCAGGAAGGGAACCATGATGTGTTCTGAATGGACCAGAGTGCTGATGTTTGGCACTTGTGCTGCCAGTTATGGGAGGAAGCTTTGCTTAGTTGTCAAGCACAACTTCTATCCTTTAATGTACTTGACTGATTTCAGGAGTCACCAGCAAAAGGAAAAGCTACTAATTCACAAAGCCAGACAGACAGGTTTTCTTCCAGGGTTTTATTTTTCTGTGGAATTGCAGTGATGGATGTATGCCAAAGCTCATTAATGCAAAAAAAAAAAGCATGTTAACAGTATGTTTAGAATCATAGTGAAGTCAAACTATAGTGTCAGTGTTAAATTCTTAAAGTGTAATGGTTTATGTGCAGGATCTCTATTTTAAGTATTATCCTGGTCTTTATACTGGTTCTATCAAAAACAATGTTGTGATGCTGTTTAGCATTTTTGTCTCAGTGCCACACTACGTGTACGGTATGTCACAACAAATGCTATTTCACATCTGTCTGATATTTTTTAAATACTGAAGCAACAAACAGTTTCGCCCTAGTTTTAACAATAAAAACAGTGTCCTAAACATAAATAAAAAAAAACATTGTTTTAACATAAATACAGTGTGCTACAATTGATAAAACCCATACAATGGAAAACTGAATGGTTAAAATAATAATGATATCCTTGGGCAAAGATTGCTTAACCATCAGGAAGGACAACTAAGGACTAAGCAGCAATATTTTTTATTTATTTGGAAGGTCAGCTATATCCCAGGGTCTTTATGCCATTGATCTGTTACAGTGAACTTCAAAAGATCATTGTCAGTCATTAGGACTAGTGCTTGCAGGCACTTAAAATGTCCTTGGAGTTGTTTGAAATCCTCACTTTTCAGCTGTTTTATTCTGTACAACCCCAGTCTCCAGCTTGTGGCACAATAGAAAAGGGAGTTTGGATGCTGTTGACTGCAGCCTCTTGTCTTGGAGCTTTCTGGTCACCGTTTCAGTCAGGGGATTTCCTCAGAAGAGTAGACGCACATCTCGGAAAACCCAGCATTTTGGCCTAATTCATCACACGACTCCTACTTCTAAGAATACCTGACTATTCGAAACTGAAAATGGAAATGCACTGCATAACTTTAGAGGGGGAGGGGGGTGGTACTTCCCACAATTACAGGATGCTCTTTACATGTGTGCGCAGTTTCAGATACTAGGGTTGCCAGAAAAGAGATCTATCTTGACTGTCTGTTACCAAAAAAGGTGACATACATATTTAGAAAGTATTTTTGGTAGTGTAGTTCTGATTTATACTCATTATTTTCATTCATTTTAACTGTATCACAGACAGCTGTGCACCAATTGTTACATTCACTGACTATCAAAAAAGCAACTTAAAAATAACCAGATGTAGTCATATGTGACATCATACTATCTAATTTGAGGCTATAAATCTTTGGTTTCCATTTTTTAAGATGTTAATTCCAAAACCAGAGCTTTTGTTCTTCTGTTCTTTTCAAACATTTCTTCCCCTAGCCTCACAATCACAACTAATTAGTTTGCTTCAGCTTAATTAATTGCCTTAGCGCTGCTCTGAGACATATTTGAATTAATTAATTGTATGTCTAGATCACAAGGATTAGGTGTCTTCTGAATATTGAAGTGATGCAGAATAATGATATAAAGAGGCTATCAAGTCATCAATTATTATTACATTTTTACTTACAATTTTCTCAGCAGGTGTGTTTCACATATTCTGAATTAAAATATCTGGTGAATACCCAAGAGACAGCTCCAATCATTAGGTTTTGATTTTAAAAAATCACTTGATCTGCACTACACAATTAGAAATGTATCTGCTGGTGATAAATGACAATGTGAATATACCTAGATCATAGAAACCAAACCATTATTATTTCGGGTGGGTAGCTGCGCCAGCATGTGTAGGCTGCAAAGGAACAAGTAATAGGTTTATTCCATGCTGAAAAGAGAAGAAAGAAAACACAACATTTTGGCTCACACCCGAAGAAGGCTTCACAGCCGAAACGTTGTGTTTTCTTTCTTCTCTTTTCAGCATGGAATAAACCTATTACTTGTTCCATTATGCAATTATTGTGGATATATTTAAATACTAGAAACTGACATAAACATAAAATATTTTTCATCATACTGCAGTATGTTTCAGGTTACATTTTTGTTTTTTCTATCCTAACCAGTGTGACTGTGAAATACAATTTCTTAGATTTTAGCTGAAACATGTATGCATGTGAAATGTGTGTACTTTAAATAGTTTTAACTCTAGTTTGCCGGAGTGGCAAAGAGAAATAGTAATAAAAAATATATAACTTTTAAAGGTAACTAATAATTCCTTCTGCTTCAAGACATGTTAGGCACAGTAGCCAGAATATGAATAAATCTACAGTCTGATTCACTTCAAATGACATAAGCACACTGATGTTCTCAACACATGCATTTTATTTGTCAATTTGTGGAATGTTGGTGGTGAGGTGAATGTACAGTATATTTCCTGTTTTGTAGAATGTTTCTGAACATTTAAGGTTCTGTCCTGATTATTAGTTAAAAATTAACAGGTGTCAATAAAAAAAAACTAACCACCAAAGTCAGTCGGAAATTCTTGGAGTTACAAATTATGATATGAGGATTCCACCAGACCAGTTAGGGGGATTAAACCAAGTATTATCTACTGTTGTCATATCTGGAATTTGCTGGTGCAATGAAGGTGAAACTAGATGTTAAAATTTGGAAAGGAAGTAAAAAAAAGCTAAAAAGCGCACAGTCAGCGTGTTGTTATTGAACCTGATAAACTGATTTTAGGTGCTAGAGGGGAATTTTGCCGTTTACAGTTCTTTGCTATTGGAGGCTTTTAAATGCTGACTTGATTTGAAGAATCCTGTTACACAAATATTTATTTTTCTAAGGGTGGTTAAATAACGTTTGTTGTGGTGTATGCGTTAGGGTACTGGCTATTTGCTTAAATCCCGCTGAGTGGAGGCATGAAGAGTCATCATTCTTCATTCTTACAAAGCAAGGCAGCCGGCGGAAAGTGAACCTTTCCGAGTTGGGGAAAAGGCAAATAAGGTGAAAGAGCATTGATCTGTCGGCTTTAGGACCCGGGAGAAAAAGGACTGTGTGACACAGGAGCAATAGAGAGACCAGGCTTGGGAGGTGTAGTGGAAGAACCAGCAAGAGAAACGGAGTAAATGAGAAGAATTTTGCAGACTATTGAAGGACATAGCAGCTTAATAAAACGCGTAGGGCGTCCATAATAATGACCCGAAGTCACTTGTGAAACCTTGGAGCAGGTAAAGTGTTGCATTTTTACTGATTGCTTTTGGTCTGTGCCCGAATGCAGCCATAGAGGCAAAATCCCATTGTAGTGAATGGGATGCGGCTATTTCTCACCCAGGCTGCCCTGGCTAGGCCCAGAGCACAGTCAAAAACTAGCAAAATAAGATAAAAATACATGTACTATATTCCGATTTCTTCAGCGCATTTTACTTTACGATATTTTCTACTTTATAACGAAGTTACTTCACTACCCAAACTTTGGTGTTCTGTTAGGCTTTACCGCTGAGAATTTAATTCTTGAAAAATTCTCTTGATTTTTAATTGGTCATTTTTTTTGTATTGTACACCGTCGTGATCGCTTCTGAGATGTCTAGGCCGATGGTTGTATCTCTCGCCTTTCTCTGCACTCTGTGGAAGTTTGAATTTAAACGCACATCTCCGAAGCCTCAGTTTGAATTTAAAAATCCACTCAGTGTTTGTTTCCTCACTTCACTGAGTAAAGTAAATACAGCTTCAGTAACAAGCGATTTAAAAGACAAACTTCAGTGGCCGTTTTGCAGATTTGTTCTCTCTCTTCAGAGCAACAGGAATCGATTTTCCGATATTGCCTTTGCATTTGGGTCTTTTCTAGAACGTGTCGCTTTAAGACCTTTTGCTTTTTACAACAGGCTTACATTTGTGCTGGCGTTTCTTATATAAAAAAGAAAGTATTTTGATGCGTCCGTGCAAGATATTGTTAGAATATATTTTTTCTTGAGATAAATATTTATATCTCAACTCTTATGTTTAAGGCTTGGCGCCATAAACATTTAATTAGGTAGCAATGCATTTTTTTCAAATACCAAAACAGTTGTCTTTATATCTGCAAATGTTTACGTCGTACGGTGGAATGCTACGTTTTGCTACTGCCTGACGTTTAGTGTAAATAATCGGTTTTATGAAGCGCTGTCTGGAAACGTTACTGACATCTTACGCCTATGCACGATCTCGAACCCTAACTTAATCTGAGTTAATTTCAGTTTTTGCAATAGACTGTTACCCAAGTTGAATAATAAGTGCTCGATAAATTATAGCCAAGATTTCTACTAAATAGCAAATTCACCATTGTCTTAGTTTTTCAGAAATGACGAAGAGTAATCACAGGGTTATGATAAATGACATTAGCACGTGGGCAGTAGAAGACAGGTCTCCCACAGCAGTACTGAAGTGTTGTTATATTAGAACGAGCTGTCTGATTCATTTTTTATTCGGCAATCCTGTAGTAAGTTCACGCTGGAGAACCTAAGGATTCTTGCCAATATCAACAAATGGGCTTTAAAATCCACAGCAGCTTTATCTCGAGAAAATCTGATAGTGAGAAAAAAACGAACATTATCAACCGTTTCTGTGATTGTACTTTTTGTTTCGTCGTACTATCGTGACAAACATAAAAATGGAGCACTCTTTAAAATTTTAGTCTGCAGTCTAGCACAATTTTCTCTACCACAATTACACTGCACTATCAAGTCAAATAAGTAACAACATGCTCAGTTTGCACATCAGCATTTTACTAATATTATTGCTTTATCAGTTATATCCCTTTTGAAACCTAACCCTATTAATGGCAAATAGCAAATTAGCTATAGTCATAAAGCAAAAAAACAAACAAACCTAAGTTCTCTTTTATGTGTTGCACTGTGCAGAAAGTAGCTATGTAGTGAATGTGGTCCAATATCAGTCAGGGAGGTACAGTGATGGAGGTTTCCATCAGAAAGGTGATGCAGCAGCATCATAATTAGTCTTACATCATGCAGTCATTTGAAAATTGTACAGTCCTTTTTGATTTGGAGAATGCCCATAAACCTGAGGAGTGCAACTAAGAAGTAGTTTCTGATAGACTGAGGATATTCACTCTTACGTTCTACATCTAAAATCAGACACTGGAGCCTCTTCAGAGGGATGTTAACATGTAACATCTGAGTCTTTGAGAGGCTATTTCAATTGAAATTGTGATAACTTCTTCATCTTTCAAGACCACAAGTCACACTCTTTTGTGACTTCCTACTCGGGGTGTCTCTGCTTTCTGCTTACATTCCCTGAAAATTATTTCAGTTTCATTAGAGGCTGAGTTCATTTGCATTAGCAAACAACAACCTGGATTTACCACAGGTACTCATCTGCATTTTTTTAGTTAGTGTGATGTGTTAAAAAGGATCCATTTGAAAGGTTCCTCTTTCCTCTATTGAGTAGACCAACTGAGGAATTTTGCCCATTTATATTTAAAAACAAGCCTTTCCAGTTTAAATTGCCTTCTCAGCTTTGGAAAGCTCAAAGCCATTTTCACCTCCCAGTCGGAGGCTGTGTATTATGACATTTACTTCTCACTAAATGGCCAGACAGTCTTCATCACTCACAGTGAATTGGAAGGATTTTTCTTTGTTGTGAAATCCTAGAATGCTGGGATAGCTCTGAGAGACTTTGGTGTAAAATACTGTCAATCCTGGTATAGTTTAAATTTGGGCCTTGAGAACTTTGCATGCAGCAGGCCTTTGTATTCACATTGCACATGATAGTAATAAATATTAGGAGGGTTTGCAGATGCATGTGTGTAACTAATTGGGTGTCATTTCTAAATCCCAGGAGCCTGGGTGCTACATTAGTGCTCCTCTATAAGCTTATCAAACTGAGTGCGTCGAAGACATGGACTGGATCTGTCCTCTCTACACCAATGTAGTACAGTGTGCCACCATTACCATAGTGATTTTAACTACCATGTAGCAGTAGCCTGACTGTAACAAAAGTAAAATACCCGCAAACTAATATTTAGCCTGTAGCTTTGCAAACTATTCATTAGGTTTTAGCAGCAGCTTTGCCGTCATACAGTTTAGAAGCTGAGTAAGGATGGGTCTGATCAGTCCTGGGATGCAGCTGGGATGTTACAGCTGTAAGAGGTGGAAAGGAATCAGTAGATTGCACTCCGGACTCTGGAACTGAATTTCGAAACCAGTGCTCCAATATGTTGACCAGGGTCACTGTGCTGTCAGAGGTGTCATCTTTCCTTAGAGATGTTAAACTTGGTTCTTTACTACAATTTTGTCATTAATTATCCCCTGACATTCACCTTAAGTGTAGGTTTGTAAACCATGGTGTCTTCATTAAATTCCACTCTGGACTTTCAAAGTCTGGCTTCCCTAAAGTTCCCACTTATTTCAGTTGGTGAAGCAACGTCTCACTTCTTCACCTGCTTTGTTGTGGTATGTGGTCAAGTGAATGGCGCACTTCAGTCATGAATGAATTGAGTCTTCTTCTCTTCCTGTGTGTACTTCTCTTCTTTGGGATGAGAAGTAGTCATTTTTATTAAGGATTTCTTAAGGAATTATTATAGTAATAAATTATTAGTCGGGTGCAAAACAGAACTATATTGGAACAAATAAAGATTTATTCCATACTCAAAAGAAAAGTGACACACTGTTTAGACTGTGGAGCCTTCTTCAGGTGTGTCTGAGAAAACAAAATTCATCAAATTTCCTCTTCCTAAAAGCTTTAGATAGATAGATACTTTATTGATCCCGTGAGGGAAATTGCAGTGCAACAGCAGCTTAACACACACAACACACAATAGTACAATACATACAATACAATACAAGAGTTACTCACAGTCCGGACACACAAGAGCAAACTAGAACAGAACAGTACACAGAAAATCGTATCACACATATGAATATAAATATAGATGTAACCATAGATATAAATATAAATGTATTGCACAGGTCCCTGGCCTATATTGCACAAAAGTGGTTGTAAATGGGGAAAAAAAAAAAAAAAAAGAGAACAGATGTAGCAGTAGATGTGTATATGCGTTTAGTCCAGAAACAGGTCACTGTCGATGTTGCCTCTGCCAAGACGCAAGGTGGATGCGTTGTACAGTCTTATGGCAGACGGCAAGAATGACCTCCTGTAGCGCTCCCTGTCGCACTGTGGATGAATCAGTCTATTGCTGAACGTGCTCTTCATTCCTGCAAGCCTGTCATAGAGGGGATGGGAGAAGTTGTCCATGATGGCCTCTAGTTTGGACATCATTCTCCTCTCAGCCACTACCTCCAAGGGGTCCAGGTCAGACCCAATGACAGAGCTTGCTCTCCTGATGAGCTTGTTCAGCCTTTTGGAATCTACTGCTCTAGTCCCAGAGCCCCAGCACACCACTGCGTAGAAAATTCTACTGTAAGCATACTCTTGTGTTTTAACAGATGTAGACTAGGGGATAAGATGTAAACTCCAGTGAAAGTACATTGCATGTAAAAGATGTCCACAGCAGTGTTTTTGCACCATGTTGACATCAGCTAGGTCCACTGCTCTTTGACAGTTGCCAACCAGACAAAATAAGCTTAGTGTGTATTTAGCCTCAGAAGTAAAGTTTCTGTAAAGCCTCTCAGGATGTATGACAAAAATCACCCTCTAATGTAGTGGTTCTTAACCTGAGGTGCACCCTGGGGGTGTGAAAGATACCAGATTTTTTTTAGAAAGTGAATAATTGAAAATACAAATTACTTAAATCAATGATTCTTTATAAGTAATGGGAGAACCAGAAGGGTGGAAACTTCAGTAAAGCTTAAGAACTACTGCTCTAAAAACGTTCTTTCCAGAAAAATAAGCAGAAAACATCTAATTTGCATGCACAGGCTGTGTTGTATAGTGGCATAATATTGTCATGAGAAACCCTGAGAGAGCGACACACGCGTATGTATTTTGTTGACTGGTGTAAGAATTTCTGGACAGGTTTTATTTTTAATGAGGGGAAGCCACAAGAAACCCATGTGACAGTTGAGGCCAAGCTTTTTTTCTGCTCAGGTATCTGTTTGGACACTGTTTGAATATAAGGGGGGAGGGGCTGAAAAATTTATGGACAACAGACTTTGTGGTATCATAGCAGTGTCTGCCAGGAAAGCAGGCCCAAATAGGAATAAAATAATGGAAAGAATAGGAAACATCAAGCATCGTACTGGAAAAATCGTTTTTATGAATTTAACCTCTGCGAATGATGACTTGTTTCCATGTAATGCTCAGAGTCGAATCATATCTGGATTTTGTCGCATGGTTAAAACAAAAGCCAGTCAACCACTGCAGTTTATTTGAATTTATTGTGCTACTTCACACAGTTTCACAGGAATGATTAGGAAAAATAGGTCTTTCTCAAATTAAAATGGCTAAACCTTTCCCCCCCACCCCCCATAATTACAGTGTTGAGTCATACCATGGGAATTAGGAATAGAGCACAAGAATTTCTTTTGGTCCAAGATTCTGTTGCCAGGGACTCAAGGCTGGGCATTTTCTTATCCCTTTGAAAAGAATTGAAAACTGCTCATTTTCTAAATGCTTTTAAGTTGCTCCCTCCTTCTTACAGAAGAGAAAGACCTTTAATCTTAAGTAACTTAACTTACGTGGTCTTACGTAATTAACAGTAGTATTTGAAATGTTATTCCCTTGTATTCCAGGAAAGCACTCTGTTTAGACATATACGATACAGAAGCACAGTGATAATTAGCTTAATCTTTTGTTGCCATTTAGTATTACCTTCCAGGTAGTAATATACTTTTCATTTAGTTATCTAAGATGAAAATCATATTCACCATCCCAGAGATTTGAATTACTGTGGCAGCATTACAGACTGTCGTACTCTTGACATCATAATTCATGGATTTCTGTAGGAGAACAGTTGCAATGCACGAGATTATGACTAATCATCCACTGATCAAAGTAAAAAAAAAAAAGTCATTCATGTCAAACTCTGTGGAACGTCTGTTTTAATCATTTATTTATAATTTATTTATGGCCTCCATTGCAGGCCATTGTTTAATTTCTGCGTGTCCTAAAATAATCAGAATGTCAGACTTATATTTCCATTTTAATAGACGTCACGAGAAATAATGCTACTAAGTTGTGCTGTGGAAATTTGAAATATTCCTTGCGTAATTGTATATTCAGAGTTTCAGGGTTACGAGCAAATTGATTTTGATTTGGCTTTTAATTGGAAAAATCATTTTCCCTGCCATTTCCATTTAGAGATGAAAGTTACAGAAATGTGTTTTAAGACCAGTTTCGCCTCATAACTGCTTGTGTCATTTCGCCACAGGTCAGAGGCTGTATATATTGCATAAGGCTTTAAAAGTCTTTTAAACAGGTTTGTTTTTTATATTTATATTTTATAAGATAATAAAGGTACACAAGATTCAGCGGAACGTGTGTGTGGAGATTCTCATGCTATCTCCCTCTATTCACATCACATGACTTTTTTTTCCTGTTACATTGCTGCGCTCTGCATTTGCTATGTAGTTGCTGATAGGAAAAGGTACTGCTGGTGTGTCTGCCCGCAGAATTCTAAATTAGGTCACAGACCGGAGCAGTATCAAAGAATTCCAGTCTGAGTCAGCAGCAAAGCTGCTAAGTCTTGACAGATTTAGAAAGCAGGTACCAAAAGGTGAGCCAAGTACAATATAGACTTAAGAAGTATTGCCGTCCCTACATCAGCAAGATCAATGTTGTGGATGTCTCCACTACCTGTTGTAAAAGGTATTTTGAATGTAGTGCACTGGACAGATACTGTAAATGCAGCTCAAGTGGGCCTGCATCAAGAGTGAATTTGCTGTTCATGTTTCCATAGTGTGTGGTAAACTGAAACCTTTGCATTTTTAATTGTTTTTGTCTGATCACAGGTTTTGATTGTAGATGGATTTGTCTGTGATTGCCTTTTAAAGTAAAATCAGGACAGCACAGAGGGGTTACAGTTAATGCTGCTGCTTCACAGCTCTTGGGCACCTTGTGTGGAGTTTGCAAGTTCTCCCTGCATCTGTGTGAGTTTTCTCTGGTTGCTGCGGTTTCCTTCCATCTCCCAGACCCATGCTAAGTAGGTTAATTGGTGTCTGTAAAGTGTTTGTGTCCTGTGGAGGGTGCAGCCATGTCTTGTGCTCTGTAGGTCATGCATAAGCTCCAAGCTGCTGTGACTCGTACCAGGAAAAGGTGATTATGTGGTAGTAGATGGATGTTTACATCCATCATACATATGCTGTTCGCATGCAGTTTAGTTTTTTACAGTTTCATATGGTTCTTATTTTTAAAACATTTTAAATTTGTAAACAATTTCCATGTAATATTAGCTATTTACATGTAGTGTGTTGGTGGTGATGTTAATCACTGGGAATTTTAATACTTAAGTCTTACTCCTTTCAGAACAAAGGCTACTGTTTCAGTTGTGCAGTGAGAACAGTGAAGGTTTCTCACACAGTTAATAGTTTTCTTTTGAACTTAATTAGGCAACTGTCAGCTAAAAAGGTATTTAGAGGAAAATAGGTCAAAAATAGACACTGAAAAGGGAAAAAATAGTTTTAAAATTACACAACAACCTCTTTTCTCTTATTAGCTTACAAATGCGCTCTCTTATTCGAGGTGGTCCATTTTAAACAGAGGGGATGGTGGTTGCTAAGTAACGCAACATTAAAACAAACAACACACTAAAAGCTGTAATTCAGAACTGTGCTAAACCAAAACTCCCTGTACATAGTCATTTGAATTCACAGGCTGGAGCAAGGATTTTGTTTGTATTTGATTATGTTAATGTGGCCAGTTTTATACTTATGGTTGTTGTTTATATCTATTCCAATATCTACAGTGCAAAAGTCATTGTGTATAGCATCTGTGTCAATGGAGTTGTTCTTTTTTGGACATCTGCCGTGAGGCCATATCAGAATTTCACGAGAGTGTGGTATTTGTTTTTTTTTAATTTACTGGTAGTTTATATTTGCCTGTTTACAAAAAATCAAATTAAAAAATGATGCTGTATAACTAAATGTAAATGTAAAATTCTTCATTTTTTTTTCCTTTTTGAGACCAGTGAAGAGGCACATCATTCTCCTTTGAGAGCAGTGAGGCAGCATTTGTAACATGGTGCAAAGCATGCATCTCAGATATACACCTTGTATTGTGTCCAGAGATGGCCACACAGTAGTAGTCTGTGACTTTCAGAGTTGACACCCTGTTGATGCCAGTTGTCATTTTGTCATTAATACCTCAGTACATTTATTGCAGTTACAACTAAGTTTACGCTCATGCTTTGTATATGGCCAAGGCCAAGTAGCCTTCCAGAAAGCCTGTAGTTGAGCAGTGTTTAAGGAATTGCTCTCTCTTATCTAGGCTGTCTTGATGAATGAAACACTTGATTGCAGTAAGATCTGTACTCCGATAATCCAGTCACAAGACGTGCATCATGATATTTTCTTGAATGGTCTCAAGAAACTATTTTCAACGATAAAACCTTGTCACCGTCTGCCTTACGTTCTTTGTGATACATTAGGTTTCACTTCTTAAGAGCTGCTCGCCATCCTGCATTATGCAGTGAAATTCTCATCAGAAATTTTGAATTAGTAACTCTTCCCACTAACATTTCACATCTAATTATGACCAGAGTTAAGTGAGTGTAGGGCTTTCCAGTAACGGTCATTGTGACCTCTTTGTCTGCTGTTTGTTTCATCTGAGTTTTTGATTATTTAATAAACCCTCGGCTTGACTATATAACCATTTACTTTTAACTTTCAGCTGTGCAACTGGAAGATTTTACATGTCCAGATTGTAAACTGTAACATTGTAGGAGCAGAGAACAATTTAAAATGTATGATCAGTCACATTAGCAGTCGAATTAAGTCACTTAAGTAACTTAAGAGTCCAGTTAGAATGAAAACCCACGGATGATGTGGGTGTGAGTACCTCCCATAGAACTTGAACTGACCCAGCAGTCTTCCACCGACCGAGTCCACCTCTGAGGTGAAAAGTGGGATTCGTTCTGTGAGAAGAGGATGTATTGAAAGTGAAAGCAAAATGAATTGCATGTCTTTCTACCGTGTAAGAAAAGCAATATGGTTCATTCAAAAGAAAGTTACTCTCCCCGTATTACCGAAATTGGCTACATTTGGAGAGACGGAAAATGGGGAAAGCAAAAATAAAAAAATCATCATTGTAGGCATGACGTATCTTATCTTGTTTATCAGCACTAGTGGAAAAACTGGTTATTTCAAAATTTAACCAGTTTAGCTCACGTGTTAGGTCATGTGAAGACTATTTAAAATATTTTTTTCTGCTGATGTATAAACTGAAATATATAATCACTTAAGAAGCTGCATCGGGTAGAAAAAACATAATTCTGTGTGTTCGGCACTGATGTGGCTTAGTGATAGATGGGAAACTTGCATGTGTTGTGTTTATTCAAAGTCTGTTCATAGAAGAATAGCTTAAGAACAGCAAAACGACAAATCCAAAGTGCTAGGAGCTGTAAAAGAGAGCTCCTTTTTGGTTCTGCATTAAAAAGGACTTCTGCAGCTGTCCTTGTGTCTTTTGTGAGATAAAGATTCACAGCAGTGGAAAACCCGGTTGGCTCAGAAATGAAAACAAAAATGTGAATGAATGAAGTGATTGCAGGCTTTTTTTTTTCTGGTTGCTCTGAGTCACACAGCCGTATCTCAGCCCGTGTGACCTCCTGTAAAGTGGAGGGTTATTCAAGTGCCTGGTGAACATTGGCAGCTGCCCAGTTTTTCCATAGCTCTCACACAGCAGCAGCAAGTAGAGTGATCACAGCACACAAAGTCCTTCATCCTGGCACATCACACATGTACTGTGCAGTACACTACGGAAAGCCAGGGAATACTCTAATCCTGCTGTTTGATCTGAATTTAACTTGGACTGGTGATTTATCAGAACTGTAGTATGACACGGTGGGACTTTTTGTGTTGTCAAATAACCAAGGGAACAGGTTGTTCCTTTCTGTGGGGACGGGAGAGTCGTGAAGCAGCAGTCTCTGTGAGACATTTGAAACCAGCTGTATAGAGCCTCCTTTTTGAACCCATGAAGGTCCTATGAAGTTTGAGCTTGCAAAATGCAAAACTTTTGTTGAGTTCTAAAGCAGTATTTACTCTATAATCCTTTAGTTGTGGCACCTTTTGAGATTTTCTCATGTGGTAATTGAGCTAACAGGCTATCAATAACACAGTAGTACACTTATAGGATGAGGTGGCCCATTAAGGATAGGTTAGTCATTGCGAAGTGATACTAATAGAAGCAGGAGGAATAATGTCTGTGTTGGTGGGCAAAGATGGCAGGACACTTTTTAACTTTAATATGGTTTGAATAAGGTAGCTGGAGTTGAGAACTGAAGCTGATTTTGCCAAGGGGTAAAAAGAAGTCCTCAGCTGGATTTTCATGGGATTGATTGAAATTACCATTTGAAATAATTACATTTAAAAAAGGGGTACAAATGAGTGAGGTCTTGGTAGCGTAATATAGGACTGCCTGTTTTCTGATACTTCTGACTTATTACTTGTTAAAGTAAAAGTGGTTTTCAGCTTATTGATAAAGTAAAATGAAATTTCACAGCCGAAATATTGCTAGTCATGTCATATTAAGTTGCTTCTTTGTTGTGTGCTGTGACGAAAAAATGAGGGTCATCGATAGTTTAGTGAACACAGATAATTTCCTGTAATGCAAATGCTGTCAAAATGCTACTTGTTTACCTTTCTGCGCACTGCATGCAGAAATGGGCCTCGCCCATTTTCTATATTGAATTGGTTCTTAACAGTTAATTTTGAAAGTGCTTGGTAATTGTAACAGAAGGACAAAATATATATACAACAAAAGAGTTCTTAGATTCATTAAAATTTTAAATGCAGCAATTGGAGTGCCATTTTCATTTTTCTTTTAAAGAGAAGGTGAATTTTTAAAATTCTCTCAGAGGGCTGGTTAGACATGGAGATAAGATGCACTGGTTAAACGGAAGAAAAGAAAACCAGAAAAACAAGCAATGCTGGATACCCAGGGAAGTTTATTAGTTCCCGAAGTGGATGTGGCCTTTTAACATGTTTGTATTGTGGCATATAAATATACAACAGTAGGTATGACTCAATCTCCTCTCTGTCGTTATGTGAACATTGAAGGAGAACATACCTATGCTTGTCGCCAAACGTGTACTCCTCTTAAAGTGTTACGTCTACGTGTAATCTAAGATGGGCATGGATCAGCATTCAAGAGGAAATGTTCTGTGAAATGATGCTTGCTGTCGAATGTTATCGGGAGTTGTCAGTAAAGCTAATACAGCACTCTTTGGAGGTAATATTTACAGGGCAGCAGAAAAACTATTCTGCAGCATTTTCTGTGCCCAGTGAAAAACTGCAATCTTCTGTTTAGTTCCTAGCAGAGATACTGGCTTTGGCACTAATGCCAAATAATTCTTATTGCCTGTATTAAGAATGAAAGGTCATAGCCTCTCCAGATTTTATCCTGGTAAAGTCTGTTTTAATGCAGTTAAGACCATGTGGAACAATATGTAAATCTGCATTCATTTTTTTTTCCACTGGAATTTAAAAATGCTTCAAATATTTAAATTGCAACAATATTTCAACAACTGTAGCTTTAGTCTTGTTTCTTTAATTTTGAAGCCTGTTTATGAACAGGAGCTCAGTTTAACATTTGTTTAGACATTTCTTCCATATTTACAGTTAAAGAGGAGTGGTTACGCTAACTGCTTAAAACTTTTTTAAGGGAACCCAGATTCTTGACACATACTAACATATGAAAGGTGACAAACCAGTGGAGTCCATTCAGTGCATCTAACTCATTTTATAGTCAGTAACTAATTGGTCTAATGATCTCATCCAGCTGTTTCTTAAAATTATCTAATATCGGCTTCAACAGCATGGTTAGGTAGCCTGTGCCATACGCCCACAACCCTCTGGGTGAGAAATATCTCCTGTTCTCATGTTTAAATGCACTTTCATGTACTAAGAGTGAACAATTTTGGGCCATGTTTTGAAAACCAAGCAAATAATGAAGTTTATTTTCTTCTTCTGCCTCTCACATTTCTCTGTGTGAATGCCTTAGTTTGGATCAGTAATAATTCACAACATCATAATAACCACCTCTGTTGCAAAAAGCTACCTTTAGGTTCTAGGTTCATAAGAAAGGAATAAGCCCCAGCCTTGTGATGTGACTTATTGACAGTCTATCAATAGGTCAGTACAATGTGTTGTTTCCTGTTGGTGTAGCTTGTCAGTAAAAATAAAATAGACTTCCAACAAAAGTGAATTGTGATGAAGGATGGGACAGGTTTCCATAGAATTTTCTATAGTCGCAGTTGGATTTTAACAGTACCCCATTATTTAAATTAATTTACAACTATTTAAAATAAATCAATATTGTCATCATCAGCCAAAATGATAATTTCCTTGGATGAAAGCCTGTTCAAATTATTACACTGCTGTCATAATTAATTTCCATCTACTGCAAAAGACTTCATTTAATCCTTGGTAAGCGTTTTGAGAAGGTCGTGTTTTTTAGTTTCTTGTGATCCCGTTCACCATAATTTGTTTTAGCAAGGCTAAATTAACAACTTTTCTTTTGTGCTTTAAGAATAAACATTTTAAACACGGATGATTTTTTCAAGTTATGGATAAGTCTTACATTATACTGTTTCTCTAAGGAGTGCAAAAGGTTACTTGGGTGTTAATATGTGGATGGAAGGGAAATGTTTGACCTGAACCTGGGGTTAATTTTTATTTTTGTCCTTTGTGGTTTAATCCAATAGATTACTAAAGGAACAGGCTTCTCCAGTGTTTCCTCCTTGGTTTGAGCACAGAACAGAATTGGACAGAGGCGTCTTCCAGAAGACTGTCTGAACACTTATCCCCGTGGGCCAATATGAATGAGGTTGTGATTGTGAAGGAGGGATGGCTTCACAAACGAGGTAATTTCCTCTGTCCTTTTCCATGAACTTTAACTTGTTTTACAATAAACTAAACTTTTTATAAACCTTTGCATTCAACTAGACTTTTTACTACATTACTTTGTAGTCACTTGGAAGTAACTCGGGCTTTCAGGAGATTTACTCGATATGTAAAGTAGCTTCTCACAAAAGTAGAGTAGAGTGTGAGATTGTTTAAAATAACCATCATGCTGAGTTTGGCATGTCTAGGAAGCAGAGAGTAGGTTTGTTACACAAACTGCACATTGTTAAGATGAGAACTGTTTCTAAGTAGTTGTGAATCTGTTACATTGTGGAAATGCAGGACATTGAATTTCACCATTCTTTGCTGACTATTTAGCAGACAGTAAATGTGTTGCATACACTGCAACATCACAGTACTAAGAAGCTGGAAAAAAATTGTAACTACTTGTGCATCACTTAGATGAAATGCAGAATATTGAAATTGACCATTATGTGCTGAATTAATCTGTCTTTGGTGCAGATGGCCCTAAACACCTGTTGAATGGTTGACAACATTTTGAAAGGATATTCATGTTATAAGAAATTCATACAGCCTTTAAAGAACCAATTTAAAATGCATATTTTTTCTCTGTGAGCCTAAACCTATTTTTTTATTTTCTGTATATTTAAATATGTACATTACTTCATTACTTATGAGAAAAATAAGGTAATGTAAAATAGGCTTGAAGAGATGCCATTTGTGTCTTGCTTTGCTGCCTTAGAGTTTTTCTGTTGGTTCTAATTGCTTTGATTTTATACCTTTGTTTTGGTTTTGTGATTATCTGTATGACTTAAACCAATATAAATGGATGGAAATTAAGGAGGATTACTAAGAGCAAAATGTTGTCCATTGTAATTTCATCATCAAGGACATGCAGAATCAAAAAATGGCTGGTCACCTAATTTTGTTTCTATTATATATATAAATGACCTGATTATTCATTTAATGGTTGTCTTCCCCTTTTAAATTCCAAACTGTTTATGCTGTGTGACTTGTTTCCATTTGACTCTCGGTGACTTCAGCCCCATTTGAGAAAAATTGCCATGAAAACGCCCAAAAACCTGAGTTTGTTAAGTTAATGTTAATTGAGGTTCTCTTTTGGCCTTAAGATAGAGTTGTCTTGTAGTACTTCTGGTAGACTGTTTTTGGTCCTGAATTATGTTTGCTGTAATCTAAGTGGGAGCATTCTGAAAAGGACTTTTCTGCCTAAAGGTAATGAAGAAAAGTAACTTAGCTATTCTTGGAATGAAAGGAATGGGTGGCTAAGATGAATTAGCTGGGTTGGACTGGTTGGGGATTGTAGGTGGTGGCTCTAAGAAATCATTGTAAAAGGAGTCACTCCAATGGTTAATGAAAAACTGAAGAAGGGTCCTGCCTGTTGACATGCACTGTGAAACACATCCCAGAGCATTTCTTTCTCCATGGACAAAGTGTCATTCTGGAAATGTCTTAACTGAAGCAGAACAGTTTGGCAAGTAGAAGCCTATGCAAAAACAGCAACTTGGAAACATAATGATATAAACTAGGCCTCAGTCTAAACAAGAGTTAATGGAAACCCAGGGCTGGAAGCCAGGCCTACCCATAATTTTCATAAAACTAAAACAAATCTTAGAAAAGCGAAGCTGTTGTTCTCTTGAAAAAGTCCTAGTTGGTGTTAGAAGTAATTTCCAGAATGATTGCTATGAAAAAGGTGTCTGTAACGTAATTTTATTCTCCATTTTCACATCATCAGTATTTTTTCAATTACTGGTGGACAAATTCCAACTTTTATTTGCTAATAATGAGGCTGTGTTTCCAGGCATTTCATTTTTCCTAAGGTTCAGAGTTACCTCCTAACAAATAAAGTTACAGTGCTGCACAACCATTTTAACTTTACATAATGGATGGTGTTCTTACTGGAAAATTCCATGGTATTTCTAAGATAATCTAGGATTCCTATCTGTTGTGTCTAAAATTGCTGGAAGCCGTTCTGCAGCAGTTTTGTGTAAAGTATATGCAGTCCATACGTTTTATTAGAATTAAATCCATCCATCCATCCATCCATTTTCTAACCTCTTCATTCGATTCAGGGTCACGGGGGAGCCAGATCCTGTCCTGGCAAGCACTGGGCGCAAGGCAGGATTCACCCTGGATTGTACTAGTCCGTTACAGTAGAATGAAATCACTTAAGGAAAAAAAAAAAATTTCAAGAAGAAGATAATATGTGGAAACAATATAAATCGTGCTGAATTATGCTGTCGATGCCCAGGCTGTAAGAAAGGGGATATAGCTGTGCAATTCAATACACGGCCATTGCTTACTCTATTGATACATCAGAATGGTATTTTATGAGGGCATTTCAGTTCAGCTTGGCACACAATTTAGTCACTAACATTTCTGGGCAAAAGAAGCCACATAATTGAATTCACAGTGGATGTATTATATGCAGTGGGAAAGCACCATATTTTGCCATTTTTATAGAAATATTCTAGTATAGTTTGAACAATGGAAGCAGACCAATACGTATGGTTTGGGACTTTTTTGCTACAGTATAACATCAGTTTGTGTCAACCTGCATCTAATAATTTAGCATTAGTTCTTTTCGGTGTTAGGCTTGCATTTTGTCATTTAGATGTGTTCTGCATGTGCAGGGTAACAGTAATAATACACACTAAAATACTTGGCAAGCTTTGGATAAATAATTATGTAGCCTTTGACAGTGTTCCCTCATGTTCAGTCTTTTACCTCTGACGCTGCTGTTTTGTGGTTCCTATAGTTTTCATTTGCTTGAAAACACTGAAAGAGATCACAGAACTAATTTCCCAGAAACAGTGCAGGCAATTTTATGTCGGCCTTACTTTACTCAGCTGTACTTGTTGACCACTTTACTGCAGTGCTGTGCGAATGATGATTATCACCATGGATGCAAGCAATCTTGAGGTTAGGCATTGTATTGTATAATTAAAAAAGGTTCCCTAAGCATGTAGAAATCCCCTACAATCAGATAGTATGCCATATAGCTTATGGTAGTTATCTTTTTGATGAAGATATAGCTTACATTGATGCTCAGTTAAGAAGTGTTTATTGTTGCTGACATTTCAGTTAACAGAGAAAAAAAACTACCAAGTTTTAAATATGACCCAATGAATTCAATGACATCAGTTACAACCAATAAAATTCTTGTCTTGTATGAAAATGAGTCTTACATGCTTTGATAGTATGTAATGCATCTTTATGGCATTGCTTATTGTAATAGAAATCTTGCTATGTTTTCATTTGATGTGAACAGCAAACGTTTCATGAACAGAACTCGCTGTTGAGAATTACAGTCCTATTGCCTGAAAGATAAAACACATTGCATTCTTTCCTAAAATAACTCCTTGGTAGGATTATGATTTGGTGTGGTTGTGTCTAACCTGTAGATCATTAATCATGATAATGGTAGAAAAATCTGGCTCAAATTAGGGTTTCATAAATTTTACTATACAAATGGTCTTTTTCCCATGGAAATGTCTGTTATGTTTGAATAAACTAAAACTACCTTCTTATGAATGAATTATACCATTCATTACCAAAAGGTCTTTCATAAAAATTCAGACGTAGGAAAATTGTTTTGGAGACTCATGAAAATGCCTCTAATGCACATTCAATCTTTGAAGACAAAAGGCCATTTGTTTGGTTTCTGAGAGATACTGAAATATTAAGCCTGACATACAGTTCTCAAGGTTTAATTTGACTTCTGACTGCAAGTTTAATCATGCATTTTATTTATAAGTGCTTTTAAAAAATTCAAAGCATCACAAATATTCACACTTAATGCACAAGAAATGTAGGTAAATCACAGTACAAGGACAAAAACAAACAATAACTGTACATTAAAAGCAAAAGTACAACATAAGTCTTCATGTGAGATGTAACAGTTTGATGTCTTGTATATAAGCATTATGATCTTAAAATCAAACCTATTACAGTGGGAGTTAATGCAGTTTATTCAGGACAGGAGGTTCTGAAGCAGAGGTTTTAACTTGCACTCACAGAAGAACAGTAAACTTTTATTATTAATAATAATTCAGCTGCAAATCTGGTTTCAGAGCTGAAACTAGGAACTCCCAAGTGATTAGAAAATAGTCTGGATTTAAACTGGTGCCTTCAAGTTGTAAGTGATTCAAGCTTTCCTTTACCTAGTATTCGGTTTACCTAAACCTTGAAGATGTAGCTTTTTTTCGGGACTTTACAACGTCTGACTTTTTGATTGAAAAGGTCTTTTATTCAGTGACAACAAAATGCATTTCCTCCATAGATTTAATAGTTATAGCTTATGTTTCCTTGGTTCTTTGCTAAAGATATATTGTAAGTGAGAAGAGACATCTAGGTATGGTTTTGTAAAGCATTTATCAAAATTTATACATGGTAAAAAACAGTTATGGGTGTCAGACATGGTATTTAATGTGTATTCATCAATGGATGAATGGCTTTCTAGAACTGACCCTGGACCAACAAAAGGGGAATGAGTACCAGCAGACAAGCTTCTCTGACCACCCACCTGTCAGTGCTATTCATGTTTTGGCTCATTGTGAACCCTGCAGTGCCTAACCACTGCTGGCCATCAGATGCTCAGAAAGGGGCAAGAATCATCATTTTGCCAAAAGCCCTTGCTAATTAAAACCCTTCCTGCCCCAGCCGTGCTCTGCCAATGGTACTCTGATGCTTGAGGATTCCTGATTACAGAGCCAGCTAGTGACCGAGTCTGAACCATAGAACTTAACCCTATCTTCAAGCAACTGCCTCTAATGGCTACTTTATTTCTTCATCTTATTATTCAGGGAGCATCTTAGGCCAGAGGTTAAGGTCTGGAATGCTGTAGGCGAGTTGTTCAGAAGAGAAAAGATGTAATTAGATGAGGCAGTGAGGTGTTTCAGGATCCTTCCAGGCAGATGTAGGCTGAGGCTGCACAAGCCCTTCTTTTGGAGAAAAAAAGTCTAAATTGGTTGGCAGAGTTGACAGTCCTGGTGGCAATAAAAGAGGTCTCCGCTTAAAAGGAATAGTGAAAATACACTGTGTTGTTTCAGATTCCAAGTAAGCAAGTGATAAAGTTCATGAGTTACTGTAATTGTTGTTTTTAAACTTCTGGTTACGTCGTGAACAAACCATTCAGAAGTGTTTGACCGCAGGAAGTCTCTGGCCTACACTTCTTTGTATACTAAACCTTACTAACCTCCACTTTAGGTTTTATATTTAAGGAAATAAGACAGGAAGGAAGGAGTGCTTTCTCTGTTCCTGCATATTTTTCCATTGTCCACTAAGGTACTGTATTTAACTGCAGTTGAAGCTCGAATAGTTGGTTTTGGACTTGAAAGAGGAGTGGTTCAAATTTAATTATATAGTCTCAGTATTATGTACATAAACATTACTTTTAGGACTTGTTCATTCTATTCTTTGTACAGTAACATAATTTTAAAGTAAATTATACCTTTAGGAAATACACCTTGTGTGCTTGCCTATCAAGAGTGGCTAACATGTAGAATAGCATGTAGTATATACATGTATTTTGGATCAAATTCTTCGCACATGAAAATTTTAGCCCTCATATATTATTTAGATTATTCTGTTATTTAGAGTCCCGTTTTTAAAAATGCAAAACTGGACCCTATGTAATGCTATATTTTTATATTCTGAAAGCAAGCATTGGGAATCAAAGAAACTGACGTTGTTGACCTTGTGAAAAGATTTTTTGCACATATGGCCGTGGTCAGGACCAGAACAACAGTTGACAGGCTCTGGCAGGAGCTGTTGAATGTTGTTTGGGGTATCAAGCAGTTTTGAACTATCAAATTGGATATTGAACTGAGATAATGTGAGATACTTTAAAAGCCACGATACTCATATATAATTTGGAATATATTGAATCTTCCCAAAACTCGTTTTAGTTTTTATGGAAAGCAAGGATATTTAATTTTGACCCCATCAGTAGTCTGATAGCTCTTACAGCTGGTCTGAATTTAAGTTTGTGAGGGGGGGGGCTGTTTTTGCTTTTCTTAAAGCATTCTAAGATATTGCTTGACCTAAAAATAAATAAATAAATGAATTAAAAAACAACACACAACAAACAACCCTTCAAGAATGCAAGTTGGCATGCTGTCAGGATCCAACAGCTGTGCCTGGCTAAATGTCACCCGGAACAGCCATGTTTTTGATTTTAGGGCATCAGCCAGCTTCTCTTTGAAAAGACTTCTTGACAAGATGGGTTTAATGTCAAATCATTGTCACATTGTATGTAACTCTGGTGCTACACTGCAGTTGGTGCTGCATATTTACTATTAGGGCCATGATCTTTTTTTCTGGTGGTTTCAAATCCCTTCTAGCTGATTTTCTTCTGATTCTGTTTAAATGTTGAAACTGACAAGCATTAGAAAAAAAAATGTCATTATAGTATGTCTTGAAATGTCTATGAATGGACTGAGCCAATGTACTCTCTGTTGTTCAGGTGTCAATAAAACTTTACCTTACTAAATGTTTATAGGCCTTCACAGACATGAAACAACATGTTTTTTCTCTGAATTTGAAATTGACGTTTGATTTTCATACTTTAGTTCTTAAAAGCTGCAACATCTTTTGACGTTATCTGCAGGTCTTTAAAAGGAATCTTTTAAAAACCGTCCATATGGTTTCAGTTCTATGTCTAAGAACTCTGCTTAGATGATGACCTGAAACTCTCCAGATAGATCTGATTTCATGATGCCTGCTATTTACCAAGACACATATACAGATTGTTAGTCAATGTTTTACTTTCTGGCCTATATTTTGTTGTTGGTGATACCTTCTTAGCTCTTTTTGTATTGCATACAGTGTGAAGTGCTTTTATTTGTAATCAAATAAAGCCAGCAACAGTCATCTCATAATGTGGGCAGGTGTTTAACAATTAACATGTTAATTATTAAAATCGGGAGAGGGGGTGGTGGCCAGTCCTGATCCTAGATCAGTTGAGCCCACTTGGAAGAACTCAGTTTTCACCCCTTGAACTCGGGAGCAGTTCAGCTAATTATTTCAGAGATTGTCTGAAATGAAAACAAGTGTATCTTGCAGCTCCCAAAGAGCACAACTGGACATCACTTAATTGGACTTATCTTGATAAAGTGACAGAAAACTCACATTTATTCCTAGACTTTAGAAATTGATGACTTTAGGGTGACCTTTAAAAGACCTGCTAAATTTTGTCTTCCCAGGAGTCACCAGAAGGTTGACTCTGCCATGAATGTTACCATGCTCTGGGAATTACATCAGACATGTGTGTCACAAAAGCATGATCCATTTCAGTTTTTATCAGCATCTGGCTCTTACATCACCCAGTGGCAACAGCCTGATGTTTCAAGCTTCTTACTTTTAGTTGGTATGTAGCGATATGAAGTACTGGAATTGGCTTCATTATTCTGCTCTCCTCCCCTCTGATAGCTGGTGTGTGGTGAGTGTTCTGGCGCACTATGGCTGCCGTCCCATCATCCAGGTAGATGCTGCACATTGGTGGTGGTGGAGGGGAGTCCCCATTACCTGTAAAGCGCTTTGAGTGGAGTGTCCAGAAAAGCGCTATATAAGTGTAAGCAATTATTGTTGTTGTTGTTGTTGTTGTTATTATTATTATTACTTAACTAAACTGTTTTGCTTCCTAAGAACTATTTGTACAAGATCCTTGGACTGTTAAAATGATAGTGATTAATCTGCTTGAGCCCTCAGAATGGGAAGCCATGCTGCTAACTTTTCCCACTCAGTCTTTGTATTTACTCAATATCTGTTTTTCTGTGTTTCAGTATCTGTAAGCTGTACATCTTGTTCAGCATTGTCCTGACAGAGCAGCTCAAAATACTTTATTTTTACATTAAAACATTTTGGAAATGTATACAAGTTTATTTTTTATAGCTGCTAGTATACCATTAAATTCATTGCTTTTACTTTAACTCAGGGAATCAGCCTGCCCCGGTAAAACTGTAATTCCCAAATGTGCTCCACACTGTTCTTTCTCTGCTGAACTTGTGACTTCTTTGGCACCACAGTCTTAAAAAAGGTTGGGGTTCTTGTGGCAGAGTAGGTCTGTTCTTTACCTTCAGACTAGGTGTATTGGCACCAGCAGAATAAGCCATTCTTCCATTCATAAGACATTGCTAGAGCTGTAGGTCTCCCTCCCCCTTTTAGTCACAATCTTTGAAAGATAAACCGCAACAAATTTAGACATTTAGACAAATTCTAAATGTGTTAGAAAAGCTATCTTGAAAAAATTTCTGGGAAACCTTAACTGCAAATGCTTCTAATGTGATATTACTGTGAATCAACAACAGTAAATGTGATTAAATATAAAAACCGGAAGTGCATTGTGTTTCCAGTAATACAGTAAACAAAGCTCAAACTCAAATTCCCCTTCACTCTAGCCACCAGCTCCTAGATAGGTCATTACAAGTAACACATCAATATTCATAAGAATGAATTATGTATAGTTCATGATGCAGTATACGCATGAATCCAAGAGGTATATTTTTCTTACTTTTGGCATACCGTCAATCTGACCTTTTTACGTTTTTGTTTTTACATTTACCTTGTTCTTACAAATGTAGTGCATTTTTTCTAATAATGTGTAAGGTGAAAAATAACTGCAGTTTTTCATCTCTCCTAAGGATCAAGTACTGGTTCACAGAAGTGTTTTGTCCAAAGCCAACAAGTTTTCATTTAGTTGCAGCCAACTTTGGGAGCACTAAAACTACTCTGCCTCAGTGCCCTGAGCAGCCGTGTTCAATCCTAGCTAGAAAAGCAGTGCCACAGAGGTTGACGGCTGCACGGGAGGATTTTCTTTCCCAATGGAAGTGCATTGGCTCTATTTTGGTTCTTTGCCTGTTGGGTAATGCTGATCAGCTGAAGAGGTGGCTCGGGAAATATTGCAGGTGCCAGTGTTTGATTGCTGTGCCAGAGCTGGCGGTGACTCTGCTTATATGACTTGAAATAAATGAATAACAATTATTGCAGTCTCTGCTGTCTCCCTCTAGTGGACAGGGTTATTTTCTTAACTTGTCCTCTGCTGGTGGGTGCAAATATTTTCTGTGGCTTTATTTTTCAGCCCTATAGTCAAATGCAAAGCTGCTGTAATAATCCAAATTTGACTTCTGATTACAGGGGATCTTTTTAAACTCACATCATTTTTTATGCTTGATGGTCATTGAGGTATTGCTTCAGGATAAGAAAGGAATGAAATGGAACTTTCTTCTCGATTTATATGTGATAAACGCAATCCAGTAGACCCTTGCTGCAAATAATTGGGATAAATATTTAACCAGCAACTGTTACTCAACAACAGAAAAGCTGTGTCATTGTCTCTCTGTTGAGTGTGCATCTGCTGATGCCTCCTATCAGATGAACATGTAAGGTTTCAAATGGAATGACAAAGTGGTTTCCTTGGTCTTCATTCTTTCCCTGCTTTTGAAACTCTGACAAGACGATGACAAGAGTGACTAATGACAACTGTCAAATCCCTAAGATCTGAAATAAGCACAGTTTATGGAGGAGCTACTGTTTATAAATCATATGCAAGCCTGAAGAGAATGCAGTGGTTGTCAAGTTATAAGTCTTTTGTGTTTTAAAAACAGTTAGTCTACAGCCAAGCATCCACTACTATATCAGCATTCTATCATCACTACTTTCCTATTTACTTCTTTTTACTACTCAGCTGCAGCTTTTTAGAACACTTTTTCAAATGTCGTAGATTCCCCTTTGTTCCTTGTAATTTAATCAGTTCTGTGATTGCTTCCTGCACAAGCCAGGAATCACAAAAATGTTGATGTGTACATTACTTTTCAGCCAGTGTGATGCTTTTTTCATCTGACATATTTAATGGAAACTGACGATACCCCAAAAGGACTCATTGCAAAGGATCTCAAGTCGCAGTCATGATATCAAAGCCTGATAACCCACTTCTGTCTTATTCTTGCCTTGCAAAACCTGCTTTATCTGGAACTCCATCAAAATACAATAAGATTATAGTAGAAAGAAATGAAAGCATCCTTTGTAGTCTTAAACGTTCAAGAAACTAGGAAGACCCTCACTTTGTACCAGTTCAATTCAGCCCTTATGAGCAGGCATATATTCGGATTGTGTAGATGGTGCAGAGAACATTTATGTTTTTTTATAATAACAGGAAACATTTTTTGGAAGAAGATGTAACCAAAATAAGATGACTAGATTGTAGTATCCAGACCCTGATGCAAAAAAAATACAGAAATGTTAATCAGGTACAGATTGCTAAAATTGCTGTTTAACCATGCAGTAGAATTAAAATACAATTCTTTTGCAAAATACTGAGCACTTATTTTTCTTTTTTAGTTACTAATATTTCAACATCTTGGTGTGCTGCTTAACAATATATACAATATATTAAATATAATCAATTATTAACTGATATTGCTTGTTTTATTTTCAGGGCAATATATATATATATGAACATTAAGGACTTTTTAAAGATCTGAAAAGAAAAACTAAGTGTAATTAAAAATAGATATCAAGATAGCATTTCATATGTTTTTAAATTCATAGTAACTGTGGTACTGTGGTGCTGCCTCACTAAAAACAAAAATACCAATTTAGTGCTGGTTTAACACTAGGTTTATGCACTGTTTCATTCACGGTGTTTATTTTTTAGGGTGACTAACCCAACTTCATTGTATGGTAGCACCACTTCTGTTATCAGTAATCATACCCCTATATCGTGTGTATGTCCATTAAGAGTTATGTTCTAAAACTAGTTTTAGGTCAAAGCTGTTTTGTTTGACCTACAGAAATAAATTGACTTCTCTTTCAATGGCATCAGAATATTAACTGGCACCATTTGTTATGTATTCATTCTGTTCAGCATTATTTATACCATTACATCTCTCTTGTTGTTATCTGTACTTTACCCAGAAAAACACTATATAAGTGTAAGCAATTAATTAATTACTCGCACACTTTGCATGTGTGCTGTGGCGTTTGGCAATACAGGCTTGCTGCGAGAACCTTTTTAAATGGATTTCAAGTGTTTGTAACACGAAGATGTATTGGTGGACCTGAGGAGCCACTGGGATGGATCTGCCACGCCTGCAAAAAACCGTGCTGCTGGACCTCATGTGATTGTGAGCTCTGTGTGATTGTGGGTATTTTCTGGAAGAGAACGCCAGAAGAGACCACTCTCATCAGCATTGTGTAGTTGTGGTAATCTTATGCTTTCATCCTGGATTATTTTTTCCCAGTTTCTTAAGGAATGGTTCTGTCTCTTCGGTGGATGCACTCAAAGCTTCACCGAAGGTTCTTTGATTCACTTAACCGTAATGTTTACAGAATCACCAAAGCCATCTGTCACAGCATTTGAAATTCAATTTCATGTGTTTGGCCAGTGTATTGACAGATCACAAATGAGCACCAGGAACGCCCTTTTGCGAACAACCGCCCAACCCCCCCTCCCCACCAGGTTTTGTCCATTTCATCTGAATTCCATTAAAGGAAGTGCGTTAAAGCGAGGGCTTTCTGAATTGTCTGATACAAACACTGTTTTACATTCCTATACTAAGAGTGTGTAAAACCATGTTAGATAATATACAATGCCACAAGCTGAGATTGCACTTTTAAATGGAAAAAAACAGCCCATGTTCTTAACAAGTCCTCTGCCTTGGCAGTAGAGAGGAGAACAGACTGTCTGTGGATGTTCCACCTCTTGCCCCTCTCAGTATGTGTTCAGGAAGGGGATTAGTGTGTTGTGCTGAGGTGTAATATCATGCTGGAGGATGAGCTGCTGCACAGGAAAAACTGCTGCATATTTAAAGTAGTGACAGCATGGGGAGCCGGAGTTTGCAGATTCTGAAACGGAGCAAAGGCAGTCGTATGAAACCATTGGGGAAGGGGAGTGTGGATGGCGGTGCTTAATTACAAGGCTGTCTGGGCTGAAATGATGGCAGTATTAACAGAGCACAGCTGCACAGGGCTGATTTCCTGGTCTCGAGCACAGCGCCATGTGGGAAAGCCTGCCTTCCCTGGTAGGCTTGCTGGAATTGTGCCGCTTCATGCAGTTTAACAACCTGTCTTTCCTTTTTTTGATGCCTGTTTTTTTTTAAAGATCAGAAACGGCCACTGATGTAATTTGTTTTAGCACCTTTCAATGTTTGCTAGTTTACCAAGAGAGTTACTTAAATATTACAAGGCAGGATTTCTTATCTGGGTGTCAGTTGCTCCCCCACCCCTTTGTGGTGAACTGTGGTAACTATCACCTAGTGGTGAGAACTGTTCACTGCAGTTTCATAGTCCTCACTTGTCTCACTGTTAAGGTGTGGAAATTAGCTAGACTGGCTTTAGGAGACTTTGAACTGCAGATATGAGGGTTTAACACAAGAAAGCTAAAAGGTAATTTCTGTTTATGTTCTTCTCACATTGAGTGGACACTTGAACTTTATCAGAACTACCCTCCAATTGTTTATCAGGTAAAACACACTGTGCCCCCATTTGAACAGCTTTCCTAATAGAAAAATCTTTGCCTTATCTTAGTTAAAGACCTCGTATTAGCTCAGTAACTACTTTTGCAAAAACAGATACAAAATCGAATTTGGTATGTGTTACATGAATCGCTTCACACAAACACATCAGTTCAGTTCAGAGATCAGGCTGTTGAACCTCGAGGAGCTGAAATGTTGTGCTGACTTCGTAAGAGGATAAAGAAAAAAAATGATTTGGCAGCTACCAAATGAAGGAAAAGGATATTTAATATAAACTGGTCAGTCCCTTTAATACCACATCCTCTTTATACTTACTCCTACAGTAAGTTTTTTTTTTCATGTTACTCTTCTGGGTATTTTCTACCTCTGCTTCTTTTTCTCACTTCTTTCCATTAACCTGCAGTCAGGTTTTAATGGACATGTGGCTACCCTGTGGCAACAACCCTAAATGTCACTTAGCTCAAATGCTTTTGTGCCCCCCTATAAATGCAATATTGTGCTCTACAGCGGTGGTTCAGAATGATTTATAAAGAATGTGCTGGAGTCTGTTTAAACAACTACAATTGTGTTCCTATGCAGGCGTTTCAGTAGAACATTTTCTGTCACTCCTGCAGGAAGGCTGTGTGGGCACCGACTCGCAGTTCAGGTCAGAGCAGAAGTGATGCAGACTACTCTATTGTCACAAGAACACACATGACCATGGTTCCTCAGAAAAGATGCCTTTTCATACTGCGAAATCCTTTATACGATCCTTTTACAAATGTGATGATGTAAAAATCACATGTGGGTAACAGATTTGTGTGTACTTTATGACATTAGAATGTTTTCCATTGGGTTCCCTTTTGACCTTGAAGTTATATATTTAGAGCTATTGCTCACTTACTGTGACAGATGCTGTGTGCTTGTCTTTTGTATGGAAGTGGAAAATCAAACTTTTGTGCCTTTTCTCTAACATTTTTTATTCCCTGAAGCACAAGTGAGTTTTAAAGATAGGGTTTTTTGCAGTATTTTTCATGTGCCCATTAATAATAATAATTGCTTACAGTTATATAGTGCTTTTCTGGACACTCTACTCAAAGCACTTTACAGGTAATGGGGACTCCCCTCCACCACCACCAATGTGCAGCATCCACCTGGATGATGTGACGGCAGCCATAGTGCGCCAGAACGCTCATCACACATCACCTATTGGTGGGGAGGAGAGCAGAGTAATGCATTACCTCAGGTTGCAAATTATGTTGTGATGGGAGATCCCAAGGGCCGCAGGGAGAGCTTTGAATCTGCTAATCATCATAATCCAATTCCCCATCTTCTGTTCCATCACAATTGTAACGATTTTTCATTTTGTGGATGAGAGACGCTCTTTCACTTCAGCCTTTCAGTCTCTTGGGGAAAATGGGTAGGAAATGTGTTGAATATATGAATCCTTGTCCAAAAAAAGTGAGCTTTTTCCTTGTTTTTAAACAGAGGCAACAAGTCAGCGAATGGGTTTTTTAAAGAACCCTGTACAGTCCATGGCTCGGCTGTTGTGCATTTTGAGTCTGAGTTTTTTTTATTTGAAAGAATGAGTTTCAAGTCATACCAGTGTAGTATAGCAGCATGCAAGCATCCCCCATACACAGCTCCACAGGATCCTGGACTGCATAAGTATATATTATATTAAACCCCTGTACATAAGATACTCGGCAATGTTCTTCTCTCCTTTTTCATGGTGAATCAACCCCATTCTGTGGTTTCTGTTGGTCATACTTATGCTGTTGTAGGTTCTGGAATTGCCTGAAGTTATCTTTTTTTTTGTCTTCGAAACAGTAGTACTGCTTAGAGTTAATAACACAGTGTAATAGTGATGATGCATCTAGATTCACACCTGGCAGGTTGTCATTTCAAACCCCAGGTGGGGCATTGCTGTTATACTCTCGAGTACACCACACAGATTGCTTCTGTAAAACGTCCAGCTGCATAAATAAGTACAAAGGTCAGTTACTTCGGATAAACAACAAATTAATCTATAAAACATGGATAGGTTATATCATCTAGGCGAAAGTAGTCATATTTAATTATTTCTTGTCTAATACTTGTTTAAATTTTGAAAAAAAACTTCTAGATTGATTTTAAATTCTGGGTGGAATAGGCTCTGAATCTCTTCTCTTACCAGAAAAGGGCAATTTCATGAATGAAAGGTTGACTTCTAGACTAATGTGTCTCATTAATGTTATACTGTATTTGAAATACCCCTTATCTGCATATTGCATCTGCAATATAGAGTAATGTAATCTTTAGCATTCCTCCATAAACTAATTTTGATTTTTGTAAAAACTGAATACTAGGCTTCTCCACAGACGCAGCTGATGATGTTAGTAACGATTCTAGTTTCTTTGTAGAGTCTGCAAACGCGTTTAATAGAAAGTATCACTTCAGTAGTGGCTGGGAAAGGTTTAGCTCTTTCTGTTCTCCTGTGACACATTGGCTGTAATTTTAAGTTTGCCCAAATGTTATCTGAACTTCTTCAGTGAAAGATGCTTTATACTTGAATCAGTTGTACATTAAATGTTTTAGATTACATATCAGTACAGTTATCCTTGTACTGTGTACATTTATTTCCAGAACATTATGTTGTACGTTTATCTCTTAGCTTTACAAAAGACGTTCTAGTAATGTTTGACTAGCCCTGCAATAATTTCACTACTTTTTTATTTGAAAACTGGAGAGGTATTGGGGTTGGAGAGACTGCCGAGTTATACCTTCCCTGACCCAATCTGTTTCTGTCTAGTTGGAAACTGAACGGTTAAGAAAGCCAGCTGTTTAGCAAAGTACTTTGAGTCATTTGAAATTCATTCAGGTCCTTGTAAAGCATTTCACAGCAGACTGAGATCCCAAAAACAAAAGTAGGGTGCATTTCAATAAGCGTCAGCACTGTGATGCACATTCATTGAAACTGCTTGCTCAAAACATGCACCAGTGCTTCAAAAAAACAGTCTGGTGAACAGTCTGGTCCTTATGTAGGCTCAGTTGTAAACTTATACTATATGAATATTTAAAACAAAATTGAGTTTCTACAGCAAGACTCCCTGTTTTTAGGCCATTCTGTCATGTGTCTTCATGTCTTCATGTTATAGGGAGCTCATGTCTGGGTAATAAGAAGCAGCATCCTGCTAAATGTTGTGTAAAAAGTAAATTGTGCAGCAGCAGATGTTGGGAGCGGAATGGATAGGAGCGGAACAGGAGGACAGTGACGGGCATCTCTGTCAGTTGTCTCCTCTCTCGGCAGGCCTGCTGTGTGGGTACTTTGGTGTGGAAGAACAGCCCGCTCCACAACTGTGAAGTTTGGCAGTGCTTGCGGCGTCTGGGCGTACTTGTGGGTTAGCACAGTGTCTTTCGACTTCCTGGTTTTGCACAAATGGCTCTACTTACAGCATCAGAAATCGTAGCAAAGTGTTTTTTTTAGCTGCTTACGACTGAAGAAAAGTCGCTTTGGGCACTTCTTTCATCTTCTGCTATTCCCGTACCAGACCTGTGCTCGTAGCAACCTGAAATGGGACCACACCACTGGAAACTGCACAACAGCCCTCATCATGGCGCAAGAACTATAATTGCTCTCTTAAGGGAGAGGTGTACTTTTATAGCAAAAATGGTTTATTTCTCATTAGTAGTTCAGCTGTCAGCTATGTCAGGTTGTTTTTCAATTTTTTGCTGAGAATTAGTAGAGAGCTAGACTAGTGTTTTCTTTGAAGATTACGTTCTGTCAACTGAGTTATATATATAGAGTTTCTACTCATTTTTAATATTGATATTGGCTTCAATTGTATAGAGGGGTAGCTTCTTCCATAGCCCCACACAGTCATTTGCATGAAACAGTCCCTCCTGTTCTTGGTTTTAAAAGCACTCCCATGTTGTTTCCCTTGCTGTAGTCTCATTTGTATTTTTTGCTGTCTGAGCAGTTTTTCCCATAGGTGTGTGTGTTCTTATGATGAGTATGTTTTTTTTATTTAATATTTTTGATGTAGTGAGATCTTAATGGAAGTTTTATAAATTCCCTGATTAATTGTACTTATTCTTATTCCTTCAATTTGTTTCCTATTACGATAGCTGAGTACATTGTATGTTTTACACCCTGCTAGCCCCCGCGCATGACCGATCGAGGTGTGATCAGAGACGGGGAGGAGTGCTGTCCATGTTCCTTTTTGTTAGTGTGTGTGTGTGTGTGTGTGTGTGTGTGTGTGTGATTGTTTGTTTGTTTGTTGTGCGCATTAACCCAGTTAACTAATCCAGGGGCCTGCCTGTTTACAAAAAAAAGGCAACAGCAAAAAGAAAACTTCCCACAGCGGCGATATGGTAATCAGCAGGTGTCACTTGCCGGGTAGAAGAAGAGAAGGCTGTCTTACGAGCGTGAGAAAACGAGGCAGGCTTTTTTTTTTTCTACCACCAGACCACCCCCCCCCCCCCACCATCCCCACCACCCCCCAACACACACTTTTTTTTTCCCTTGTGGCAGCAGCAGTTGTGGCAGAATCTGCAATAGCAGGAAAAAAACACTCGAGCCGCAATGGTTTCTCCCCGAACCTGTTGATCGTGGTGCCAAAGACTCAGCAGTGGAGGACCATCCAGCTGCATGAGAAAGAAAGAAACAAAAGCAGGGAGGGAGGGGGGGAGACAAAACTCCTCAGCGGCTTTGCCTTGCCTGTGAATTGGCCCCTTGTGAGAGGCAGGCAGCCTTATATGGTCAGGGAAAGAGCATAGGCCCGGACGAAGCCTTTGGAGTGGCAGTCTGTCAGCGCTGACCTCTCCATTGGAGAGCACTCTTGACTGCAGGCTGAGGCGGCTTATTGAGATGCAGGGCACAGGGAGGCTGGCCGCAGCTGCAGGCTGGAGGCAAAAGAAGACGACACAGAATAGACCGGGGGGACGAGGGGTGTCCAAAGAAAGCCAACAAAAGATACGCCCCCCTGCTTTTTTTTATTTCCTAATCCTCCCACAGAACCCCCCGCCACACACACACACTCTCCTGTCTCCGGCCCCGAACAGCACAAACAAAACGCATAAGCCCTCAGGAAATCCTGCTGCTGGTAGTCGGGATGTTAAAAGTGTCCAGTTTTGGGCCACAAACCCAACAGTTTGTTCTTTCTGAACTGTGAGGTTGTTCACATGATATGTTTATTAAAGAGCTGATGTGGACATTTGAAAAGCTATATGAACATGCACACATAGAGCGGGGAGGTTTTTTTTTTTCCCCAGCACGTGTTCATTTAGGTCACTTTTCACAGAAGATGCATTCACTTGTGCTGCCTGTTTATCTTTTCTGGCCTGTCCTGAAAGGACTTAGTGTGTTCTCAGACTGCAGAGGTTTCTATGGACATGAACATATTGTCACACCTACAGATTGTTGGGGATCATTAGTTGACTGTGTGAATGTTGGAAGAGGGTGGGAATAAGGGCATAGTTTCATTTGCCATAGTTTCTCATTTCTGTTATTTTCATTTCTTAACTACTCTCATTTGACTAAGCGGGGAGAAAATATAAATTTCATATTAAGTAACTTCAGACAGAAAACTAATTTGGTATGGTTTCAATTAGAACATGTAAAAGACTGTTTTATAGCACAATATAGTTTGTGTTGCTTATGGTTCATGTTCTGGGCAGAGAGGTATAAAATAATGAAATGCCATAATATGTGGTTTGACAATTTTATATTCAGTCTATGCTAATATTGAGATCAAAATATTTAACAAATCTTGATAAATATAATAGTTTTATCTGTCCCTGCAAATGTTCAAGGTAAAGCCCTTTGCTGTAATGCAGTTTAATTGAATTAATTGTGTTGTAGAAGAGACTTAATGCATATGCTCAAATACATATTCTAACAGTACTAGTGTGTGCATTAAGAATATGTGGTGTGTTTTCCTGTTAAATCAACCTTGAAAATGACTTATTTCAATTTTATCAGTTACCTACCAATGAATCATTGAAACCAAATTGGGAGCAATTGGTAGGTTTAGTTGTGAGATCAGTGATTTCTTTTGGAGTATTTAGACAAAATTGTGTTAGAAACTAAGACAACTTGAGTATAACTCAAAGTTGCTGCCAGAACAATCTCTTCCCCCCTCTTCTTTGAATATAATTAATCTCTTTTGTGTATGTTCCATGTTATGCATCTTATATTTAATGTAATGTGTATTTTAAACTGTTTTTCATACTAAGAATGTTAGCATACATTTTTAGAGCTTCAGTTATCATTCTGAACATAAGGTAAAATTGGTTTTACTTTGAAAAAATACTGCTTTTAGTTGAGTAAATTTTATCACAAAAAGTACAACAATGGATTTTCAACTTAATTCCTCCGGGCTTTGCTTTTGCCTACATTTAACGCAAAGATGTGAAACTAATGTTTGTTAATCAATTAAAGTTGCAATTTACTTAGAATACTCAAATTTAAATGTCGTGCATATAGATCTCAGAAACAGCTGTGCATGCTTTCTAAATTCATGTTGTATAGTTTCAGAGTAAGCAAGAGGCTTGAAGATTTACAGCCCTTTGCAGTGAAGTGGCAACACAAATGAATTCAGATGGCTTTAAAGAACTTCCAGTTTAAGCTGTGCAAACAAAAGCAACAGTATAGATGCAAAGTAGTCACGGCTCATTTTGTCCTTATTATGTCCCTCATGGAATTAGTCTAAACATACAGGGTCAAAATGCTGTCTGAATAAATGGTAAAAATAGATCTTTGATTCTGACAAGTTGCAACTGAGAGAAACTAGAGACACAGGTTTCAAAGTTGTTAAACACATGCTATGAATCAGACGGCAGCAAGAATATTCAGTCTTTCTATCTTGCTTCCAACTATTATCTCCTTTGAGATGCAACAAGCTTAGACGTCCTTGTAACCTGTTTCTGTCTTATTTTAAAACTTAGTGAAAAATTATTCATGTAATGAATTCCCAGTGAGATTTTTCCTAAATAAATTTGAATCCCAGGCAGAAACACATTCACAAAGATACAGATACCCCAATGAACCCGTTCAAAGCCAGAAGTCCACAGGACTTGTTAGATGGTGGGGTGGCACATGGCAAGTCGATACCCGGTCTCCTAGTATTGGTATTTCTTGGTATTCTGTGTGTTTGTGTGTGGTTTGAGAGGTGTGCTACAAGCATAGTGACTACGTCCATAGTGAAGCCATGCAGCAGTTGGCAAATAAAGATAAATTCTCTTTTGTTTGGCAAGGCTTGCTGTTCATTATTCTCCACTCTGCCCAGTGAGCATCCCAGGAAACAGCAGCTGTTTGTGATGTAAAGACACTCTATCAGGGCTAGACAGCTCCACTACTGTGCTTCAGTCTCCAGATACAGAAAAGAAGGGAGGTGTTTTCTTTTCTTTTCTTTCCACCTTTGATGGCTTTTTTTCCCTCTATCCATCCGTCACCTTGCCTTTTTCTCTTCTCTAACACGGAATAAGAGAACCTGGAATTCTGTGATGTTATCTTTCATTAAAAAAACCACTTAATTTAAAACAGATATACAAGTGATTACATTATAGGTAACAAACATAAAGTATTATCAGTGCTTTCACTTTGTACTTGCATGGTGTTTTTACCTGTGTTTCTTTTATTTTCTATTTTTTTATTTTTTATTTCTTTTTATATTTTGCCGATTTAAAGTTGTTAGTTAACACCCACAAAGATCTGAGCACCACAGCTGGATTTTGTGAACAGGCTTATGCATTTAGTAAGATGATGTTTATTGACTGCTGGGCTACCTGAAGCATCAGATATATCAAAGTCTCCCAAATGTCAATCGCTGTCAAAAACTGAAAAAAGATTTTGTGTTTAAAAGTGTTGCAGGAATAGGTTCCTAATTAGTTGGTTCACATGAACTATGAAAATGTTGCTGCTACACCATTAAAATAAGTGTAGAATTGGCAATGGTTTAATTACAATTCTAACTGACTACAGTACTTTTTTAAAAACACAGAAGTACAGATATTTTTTTTAACCAAAAATCAGTTTTTGGAGTGCAACACGTAATATGTCTAATGGTAGTTAGGCATACCAAAGAGAAATTTCTGCAGAAGAGTGATTTGCCCAAGATATAGAGAAGTTTGAAAATTAATCTTGCAAAAAGAGAGAGGGATGATAAGTGTTTTTGCTCTGCTATTTCTAATTTAGAAACTCTACAGATGAGTAAGCAGAGACAAATCTAGAGTGCTAAAAAGAGTTCTCCTTTTGATGTTATCTAGTGTTTGGTCAGGCTGTCTAGCTTGTTGTTTCCTGTTTTGTAGAATTAAGCTGTTCTTATCAGAAATGTCCTCAGCATTTCAGGCATATCAAAATGTGCTCAATACTTGCAGGCAGGACTGTTGAAAATTCAGACCTCCTGTCTGTACCATATATTCTTAATTTAATACTACCATTAGATTATCCTTCAAAACTGTACAGTAAAATCAGTTTAATGGGCTTTATTGAAATTCAGACATACCGTATTTTTTTCAATTAGTAGTATCTGTATAATAACGTCAACCTCTTATTTTCTTTTTTTGTACACCAATGTAATAACAGTTAGAGAAGAGACTGTTAATTCCTAGGAAACCTTTCGTAATTGGCAAACAATAAAGGCAGAATGTCATCAATGGAAGACCTTGCTGGGCCAGTGGTATTTGAGCCTATTTCAACAGGAAACAGGAATTTCTTGCCACTGTCAATCAGCAGAGCCTCAGATTCTCCAATGAAAGCATGCTATCTCCGTTTTGCATGCACAGAGTTATGAAGCAGTACAAAACATTTGTTTTTTTAGAACATATTTAATAAGAGTTAGAAATGACTGTGTAAACACAGTTTAAAAAACGTAGTGGGTTAGGACCACCAAGTAAAATCAGGAAATGTAGTCTTATGTGTGAAATAACTATTTTCCTTGTTTACCAGGTAAAAGAGGATCTTTAATTTCCCTGTACTTTGAAGTGATGACTAAGCAATACAGAATCTCACAATAGTTTTGACAGTTTTTATTATTAATGTTGTTGGTATTAATAAGTGATCCAATTGTTTGTATCTTACTTTCCCAGAACCAGGCCTTTATTGGATTAACCAATGTAATTTACAGTGAAAAGTACTTATTCTAAGTACTGAATAGGCTTCAGTATGCTTCAGTGTGCTAACTAGGAACACTCTGGATCAGCATATCAGCACATACTCCTGTCACCTATAAAATGCACTGGCTCCCAGTGAAAATTAGGTTGTAATATAAGCTTTTCTCCTTGCGTTAAGGTATTGAATGGTTTCCTCCAGATTATCATAAGGGTTTATTGAAACTTAGTCCAAAGTGAAATCTGGGATCTGCTGATTCCACCCTTCATATTCTAATGCACAAAGTGGGCTATAGTGTTTTCAAGTTCTGTACCACATCTGTGGAACTCACTGCCCAAAAGTCTCTGTGATCTTCCATTATTTCACATTTTAAAACATTAAAACATCATCTTTTTGCTAAGGTTTATGATATATGTCATATAATTTAGTTAGTTAGTTAACTGGAATATCAAATATCATTGTTGCATAACAAATAGATAACTGTGCTTGTAATTTTTTGCTGTTGTTCCTTGGATGTTTTTCTCCTTGAATGTAGATCAAAATTGAAACAAACAACCCAAGCAGAGAATTTTTGGCTTTGAAAAAGTGAATTAGAAAGCAGAATAAAAAGGAGGTCACTCAGAGCTGGTTGAAGAAATATCTGACAGCTGAGTCAAAGGCTATAAGAAGGATGCGGAAATGAAACTGGTCAAAGTGCAACTGAAGCAGACAGCTGTGTTGTGAATTTTTATCTGATTTATCAAAGTTTGTGGCATCTGCAGTCCAGCAAATAAAGACGGGGAATGCCACTTTCATTTCAGCAAAGCAAGTTTTTTGGTCCGTACATCCGCAAAGCTGAAAGTGTTGAAACAGCTGTACCATAGGACAAGAGGGTGCCACCATGGTTGTGTAAAATACCTAAAGCATTAGAATCGTAAGTGTTAAATAAGAAGACTGCTTCTTTTAATTCTGATTTTCAGTTAAATGTGTTAAGATAATTTGTAAACGACCTTAAAACTCAAAACACTGGAAGAAAAAATGGACTTTGGAGTTGGCCTCGGTGGTCTTCTATAAACCAGAACTGTGAGACGGAGCTCTCGGGGCTGCACCACAGCTACACAGAGCTCGGGATAAGATCGGTCTTTGAGCTGTTCCAACCTCAGCTTTTATCAAGTGCTCTCAAAAAGCATTTGGTGCCAGAAGCCATATGTGTGGTAATTTGTGTGGCCAGGAATTTTAACTAATTAACAGTAGTCCCGCATTTTACACTTTAAACAGTTCTTAGAAACCCTGGGGAGAGACATTCCTGCATAGCATAGTTTAATTTTAAGCTTCATTTCTGCTATGCAGAATGTCACAACAGAAGTTAATTCAATTGGCGAAAGCACATTTATTGTGTTTTTAGTATCCATAACAGTACTTTAGGCCCTGTAAAGCAGAGCGCCTGCGTATAGCTGAGCGAATTGCTGCCAAAGCAGTGATTCTGAAGGAACCAGACGGGGAGATTCTGGACACCTGTCTCGTTGGCCTGAGGTGGAGCGTCACTGCAGGGCCAAAGGTGTCTTGTGCTGCTGATTGCTGTTCACTCAGCACCACGCCCAGCTGTCGCTGCCTGTCATGGGGAAACTTCAGTCTGCTGCTGTGTCCCATCTCCTGTCCTGTAAGGCAGATTAATTTTAGATTGAAACCTCTTAATGTGCTGCTCCTTCAGAGGCTGCTCTTATTAAAAACAAGTGAGAGTGCTGCTTGCATTTTGCAGTCAGATTTGCTTGCTAGGGGTGCAGGTTTCTTATGTAGTTTGCTATGCCTTCCTGATCATTTTCTGTTTTTAATTATTATTCAGTAGACCCTTCTAAGGCACTTAAACTTTAGAAACAATGCTTTTGGATGTTTAATTAATCATCTCGGTTACAGTCCTTGTAGTGGAGTTGATGAGGTGCAGACAACACGCTCTCTTCCTTCCACATGTTCAGTGAGGCCAAGTGCTTCGGTCACAATGCAAGACCATGGTGTAAACAGCAAACTCCCAGGACCTGACACAGCTCTCCCTTCTCTGGAAGGCCCATTCGTAGATGGCAATTGACATGACCCAAAAGCTTATGAGGCTAACCCTTTTATGCTCAAACAAACAATTGTATTCTACTAGAAAGTCCCACGTATATTCTGTTCATTGCCAAACTATTATCGTAATTTATTATTAAATAATGAAAAGAAACATTAATTTTTAGAATAGTTTTTACCTACATCGCAAGGCAGGTAGAGGGAAGCCATAACAATTGGCCTTAGTCTTTAGACACGCATATCCTTTATCTTTTTAATTAAATTAATTACAGTGCCAAGTCAGTTTTGGGTGGCTGTATAAACCTATTGTCCTTAACATTTTGCACATACTGTACCAGACGGCTTTGGCAGCGGGTGTTTACAGGGGTAATCAGGTCAGCCAAGCCATTTAGTTTAGCTGAGCAGAGCGACAGGCAGTGTTTGTAGTTCATTACTTTTCTAACCTGGGTGCAGTCTTGGATGGATGACAGCTCCAAAAATCAAAGTCATTTTAATAGCTCTGAAGCTTTTTGTTGTAAAAAAAATGGAACATGCAGAAGCAAATACTGGATCTCTTTTCCAAACCTAGATGATTGATGACATGACAATTGACATGGAAAAAGTATAAAAGGCTTCTCTAGAACCTATGTTGAAGTGACCATCCTTAGTATGCATTTAATCTTTCCTAAATGCACTCAAAACACTTGAAATTTGCTAATTACATATTTTTGGTTTATTTTAATGGTAAGAATCAAATGTTTCTTTTTCAAATGAACAGCATCAGACATCGTTTCTTGTAAATTATTTTGTTTTTAAACAATGACAGCTTTTGGTCAGAGGTCTAGAAAATTGGTTTTCAAAAGCTCAGTAACATAAACATGTAAACTTTCCCCAGGAAAATTGAATGGGGGAAAAAAACTTTTATTTGGAAAAAAATTGAAAGGAAATGATGCATCATCATGCCTTATGCAGAAGGTATAAGACAATGTATAAATTTGCCATAATCATTTAGTCTAGCTGTCATGTTGATTAGACAGGCTATTGCTTTTTTGATTTTGTATAGGAAAATCCTTTTGTTGCAGTAATTATTGATATTTTTTCCCTGAAAAAATCTGAGACAAAAATCCAAAACTGCTGCAGAAGCTTAACTAATTTCTAAATTAACTATGGTTATTTAAAACACTTACACTGCAAAATGGAGATGAAAAATCTTCCCACGTGTCATTATGAAAAATGGCAACAGCAGTAATAACATATTGGACATCTGCTCTGAATCTAAATTTAAAGTATACAGTACTTTTGGGCAGATGTTTCTTAACTTAAAATGATTCATGCTGCATTGTCGGCACTGCAGCAAATCAGGTGTTTACGATTGCCTGTACAACATTTTAAATAGTTTAATCCAGTCATTTTGATTGATACAGAGTTTTAACATATCACAGTTTCAAGTCATTGTAACTAGCACCGACGTGTGTGTGTATAACAGTATTTTCCACTGCTTCTTCTATTCTTATAAAGTACAGTGCTTTGAAAAAGTATTCAGCCCCCCATCCCTTTTTTCACACCTAAGTATCTCACAGTTTGGAATTTTATATTTTTAGAATGGGAAGTTTTATTTGATAGTCACACATTCATCTTCACATAGCCCCCCCCCCCCCAAAGAGAAAGATAATAGTTATTAAACATTAAAAAAAATGAAATATCATAATTTTAATAAGTATTCATCCCACAGGGTCAATACTTAGTTGAACCACCTGTGGCAGCTATTACAGCCAGCAGTCTTTTTGGATAAGCCTTCATTAACTTTGCACACTGAAATGGAGCAATATTTGCCCATTCATCCTTGCAAAAGTGCTCAAGCTGGGTCAGGGTACTTGGAGAGGGGTGACGGACAGCAAGTTTGAGGTCTTGCCACAGCTTTTCGATAGGATTAAGGTCAGGGCTCTGACTGGGCCACTCAATGAAATCTATTTTCTTCATTTAAAGCCACTCAGATGTTGCTCTTGCAGTGTGCTTTGGATCATTGTCCTGTTGAAAGACAAACTTCCTCCCCAGTTTGAGCTTTTTGGCAGAGGGTAGCAGGTTTTTGTCCAGAATTTGTCTGTAATGTGCACCATTCATCTTCTCATTGATTCTGACAAGATTGCCAGTCCCAGCCACTAAAAAGCATCCCCATAACATGATGCTACCACCGCTATGCTTCCTGGCAGAGATGGTGTTACATGGCTGGTGTGCAGTGTTTGATTTGTGCCATACATACCTCTTAGAATTCAAGCCAGGAAGTTCCACTTTAGTCTTGTCAGACCACAAGATGTTCTGCCACATCCCTGCAGTATCTTCTAGATGGCGTTTTGCAATCTCTTTGAGGGCAAGGATATGTTGTTTTTTTTCACCCAGGGCTGCTGCTTTCCAACCCTACCATAAGAGCCCTTTTTGTCGGATACCTTGGAGATTGATGACTCGCATACATTATCTTTCATGTCACTGACTTCTGTAGCTTGTTCAATGTTACAGTTTGCCTTGCAGTAGCGTCTGTGATAAGTGCCCTTCTTGTCTGGCAACTAAAACTAGGGGGCGACCCTGATCTAGGCAGTGTAGCTGTAGTTTTGTACTTCTTCCACTTCTGTACAACGGACTGCACTGAGCTCTTAGGGATGTTCAGTGCCTTGGCGATGGTCTTGTACACTTCCCCAGATTTCTGCCTCTCTATAATCAACTCTCTTGTTTAGAATGCTCTTTCATCTTCATTTTGAGTCGTTTAAAAAAAAAACTTCTCCACCGTGCTTCAGGACCACGCAGAGAGAGGGATATTTATATTTACAATAGCATTGACAACAGGTGATCCACTAATTTCTGACACAGGTGGAGTCAATCAACAAATTGTGTGACTTTTGAGGTAATGTTGCACCTGTGCAAATTTGAGATTGCAATTACAAGAGCTTTGAATACTTTTTAAATTTAAACATTGCTGTTTTTTAGTTCAAATAAATTGAGGAAAGGTGTTGGAATTCAAATTCAGAATCTGTGGCAGTGAAATGTAAAAAAAGTGTTGGGGGGCCGAATACTTTTTCAAGGCACTGTGCACCATTTGTCCTTAAATCAAAATTGTGCTTTCCTTCTTTGAATAACTTGAGGATGCTCAGCTAACAGGGAATTTCTCATCAGGATATTGTCCTCTTTTGTATTCATGAATGTGTTAAACCTTTTAGGTTCTTTGTCATTTTTGTATTGATTACCCAAAAAGATTAATTAAAATAATTTCTCCAAATTTTTGGGATTGCCATTTCACACTTTCAAATGAGAAGGAAACAACGTACAGACATACAGTAAATGTAAGGCAAACCTATCCCCTTACAGTCGTTCAGGTACTGCTGAATGAATGACAAACAGGCCCAGTTTCTCATTATTTATCTGCCATGGCTAGAAGAAGAGATCTCAGTGGCTTTGAGACAGGGGTGATTGTTGGGGCAGGTTTGGCAGGAGCTTCAGCAACAAAGACAGTTTAACTTGCTGATGTTTCACAAGCAACTGTGGCTGAGGTGATGATGGCATGGAAGTCTGAGGGAAAGATATCATCGTATAGGAGAAGCTGTGGATGAAGGCGCATACTCATCGACTGTGATGTCCGTTCATTGGATCGAGATGCAAGACAAAACAGACGAGCAACTCTGAATCAATTGACTGTAAATGTCAATTTAAGGCTTGATTAGGCAGTTTCATCAAGTACTGTCCATCCTGACCTTCATAGAGAGGGATACTATGGTCAAGTTGCAGTTTATAAACCCCTTATTACACCTAAAAATACACTGTTACAAGTAAAGTGGTGCAAGCCACACAGGCAGTTGTCTACTGGGCAGTAGAAAAAGTCATATGGACAGATGATTCATCCTTCACTGTGTCTACAACGAGAAGATAAGAACATGTGTGGTGCGTGCCAAATGAAGCCTACGGGTTCGAGTGTTTGATTTTAATGGTGGAGGGTCCTGGTGGCTCAGTAATGGTGTAAAATTATTTTCCTGGCATGCCTTATGTCAGCTCAGCCCTTTAAAGGGCAAGGAAAATACCAATAAATACAAAGCCATTCTGAGTGATCACATTCATCCTATGGTGAAGCATTTCTAACTGATGAGAGTGGAATCTCCCCCAGCTACAGGGTACAGGTGGTCACTGAATGGTTTGATGAGCATTACAACACTATAAATCATAAGCCATGGCTGTCCCAGTCACCAGATCTCCGCACATTTGAACACTTATAGGAGATTCTGGAGTGGTGCCTAAGACCGCATTTTCCACAACCATCAACAGGATACCAAATGATGGAATTTCTGATGGGAAAAATGGCGTTAGAATCCTTCTAATAGAATTCTAGCTGTTCTGGTGGGTTGTGGCGGCCTAGTGCCCTATATTGACATTTCATGTTGGCGTTTCCTTTATATTGGCAGTTAAGTATATTTAAGTCTAAAGTGGATCTTCTTTGGAGCTCTTTGCAATACATTGAGACATTTTAAAGCTAGCAATTAAACCATAGCCTGGCATACCATGTTTTTAAACCCTAATATTTCAAGACAACAGGATTTGCTCACAGCTTTCCAAGTATGGGCTGAGAATAGAAATAAGTGGGTAAGAACAAAGGTAGTGTCAGTCAAGAACTGGGCTGACTATTAAACATCAATCTAAGAGTTTCACTGAAGACAGGCCAATTCATAGGCAAAGAAGAAAAATCTCTAAATTGACTGATTCTCTCAGCTAAGGCCTTTCAGTCACAGGAAATGGGCCAATTAAAGACAGCTTGTGCAAGCACTGCATGGGGTTAATTTCTAGCAATCGTAATTAAAAATAAATTACACTGTATATTCAGGCCTACTCCAGTCTAAGTCTTTATTTTATCACACTTTAGTGGTTTCTCATATTTTAGAACATCTGGTTAGGAATTTCATCCCACACATCAACGCCGTCATTTTTTTCCCTCATTGACAAGTCTTTGTGCATACTGGAGATAAATGGTGTTAATGGTGCCCAGTTTATAAAACAAAATTAGGAACAATCTGTAGGTGTGTCTTGTTAACTTTTGAACCTTTCGTCACTCTGCTGGGTACAGTTGTGCCAGACGTACTGCTGCCTTAACAAGGATAAAGTGGCTTGAACTTGCTGTGATAAAATGATGTATGAAAAAACACTGAGCACAAAATGGATCAGACACAAAGCCATCCGTATGTGGTAGCTTGACCTTGATTATCATTACAGTCCTGTTGATTATACTCTTGTTTATGTGTTTTGGGGTGATATATCTGTTGCAGGGCTGTTGATCTTTATAATGGGTTTAATGGAATAGTAAAATTAGCTAGTTGACATATGTAGTGCTGCCTTGTTTTGTAAATAGGGCATAAATTGAGGAATCTTATGAGTAGTTCAAAGAATAAAAGTTTTCAAAATTCTTCCAAAAAAGTAGATTGAATTAGCGCAAGTGTTTTTGTCTTTTGCAGGAGAGTACATCAAAACTTGGAGACCAAGGTATTTTTTACTGAAAAGTGATGGTACGTTTATTGGATACAAGGAGAGACCGCAAGATGTGGACCAGCTTGAAACTCCTTTAAATAATTTCTCAGTAGCACGTAAGTTTGTCCTCTGAACCTTTACTAATTAAACTCCTTGCCACCATTGTGTAAATAAATTATTGCTCAGGAAGGGAGCCTCATACATGGATTGCTTTTCTGTATCATATTTGCAGTGTTATTTCCAAGATAAATCTGCTTTGAATATTTGTGATAATCATTTCAAAATACTAGGTTTACAAGAATCTACTTTTTTTACCCGGGATTTTAACCACACATACTCTTACACCTTTACATTTAAAAAGTATTTAAAATCTTTGTTCCCTACACATCTAACTGAGCAAATGAATAACAAAGAGCTATTGCCAACTGAGAGACAGTATTTCCATCATAATCATAGTAATGCAACACTCTCCTGCATCAGGAAAGTGCTGCTGTAGCTAAATATAATTGATAACTGTTTGTTTTCAGCATTTATTAAAACTACCACCTAGTAGGTGTATAAATTCCAAAGTGGGTGGAGAGGGGATAATGCTCTTTAGCATTGCGGCAGTATTTCATTTAAAGTGAGTGAACGGGGAGGAAAATAAAATAAAAAAATTGAAGATTGGTCTGTTCTGTTGTGCAGATGATTGAACAGAGTAATTAGACAGCATATTGTTCACTAAACAAAACATTTCCAGTTGACATTCTTGAGTTATAGTGGTTATTAACTAGCTGATCTCAATTATTTATCTTGCGGCACTGTGTAGCCTGCTCCATCAGCAGACTTCCAGTCTGAAGTTCAGGAGAGATCGGCCTGTCTCCTTAAGCACTGAAAAAAAGAATGGGGAGATGTCTACTTCTCCTTTCAGGGGTCCGATTGATTTTTAATGGCTCCATGATGTTGTAGTGCTGTTTTAACTGATGATATAAGGTGAGACTCCCAGGTTACAGTTTGATAATGACAGCATGATCAAACTAAATAGATGTATAGAATATATAGGTAATACATTGGATCATCATCAAAGGATTACTCCTTTAGATCTTTTTGTCAAAGAATAGCAGGTATAAATCTAAATGCGTGTAAACCGCTTCTGGATGAAAGTGGTTTCAATATACAATCTTTGGTAAATTACCCCCAATTTTAATTTAGTCTCTACTGATAGTGCCGTTTCTTCCCCTTTTACTGTAAAAGTATTTGTGAAGTTAGGATCATGTCTTCTCAATAAAAACTGAGATCAGCAAATGTTTACCTTTCATTTGTCAGCTTCCTTGTTTCACCTTTGCTGCTGTAAAGCAGACTGGCAGTCTGACTCAGCCACCCCCCCCCTCCCTATCTAAGCCTAGTTTCCTTCAGCTGCCCTGAATGGCTGATGGTGGTCTCAGCCATGTCAGCTGCAGTCATAGTAAAGATAAATGAATTAAAGCGCCGGCCTTTCCTCCCTTTGAATGTGGTCAGAATGCCAGCTGATGAAGACAGAGCGACCGAAACCCAATACATTTATCATCCGCTGCCTGCAGTGGACCACAGTCATTGAGCGCACCTTCCACGTAGAAACCCCAGAAGAGCGGTGAGTCACCCCGACACCCCTCCTGTGTCTTCCCAGTTCTGTCCTGCTAAGGCCAAGCCCTGTCCGTATTGCCGCCCTGCTGGGTTTCTTCCTACTGACATCTTCCCAATGTAAGATAATGTTTTTATGGCTTTTGGATTCACTTTTTTTCCACATCACTTTTTATTGCATTCATGGTAACATGTGGATAGGAAGTAGACCAAGTCTTTCCGCCCTGCTGAGCTTCTGGATTCAGGTGCTGTGTCCTGCAGCTTTCAGAGTGATTATTAAGAATTTGGCCAGGCCACCTGCTTTTTTCCATTACCTGCTGATCATGCCAGTAAACCATCTTGCACTCATATTTTGTAACCCATGTCAATTCAATATAGTGTCTGGCCTAAGCCCTGGAATGGATAGTAAAAGTGTAGATATTTGTTTTTTCACTTGGTAAACAAATAGCTGGGATGGCTCTATTTGATTTTTTTTATCCAGAAGTTAGGAATTAGTCAATTTCACCAGCACAATAATTATTCACATAACACCATAGTTGCATTTCATTCACCTTTGTCTGCATTCTTTATTATTTCAAGGTTCTCTTCTAATGTTGGGGCTTTTCTTTGCCTTTTATTATCGGAAGCACTGGTATCAACTCATGGTAAAGGATAATATTGTACTACATAAAAGTGAATATTAATACCACATGAAATCATGACCATCTGACTCATTGGTAAACACAACAGCGAGCGAGGTGAACGGCAGGGATGTTTTCGTCCGCACAATAGCTTAGCTTGCTGTAACTTTGCACTCAGCCAAGCAGTCTGTGCTATTCGCGGGGGTATTACGCTTTATGGAAAAGAGTGTTCCTTAAAAAATAAAGCGTGTCATTGTGTCATGCGGGTGTCATGCTGCTGGACTGCGGGGCAAGCTGGCTGTGCTGTGGCCACCGGTGACGTCATTGTCAGCCCCCCCGTCTCCACCTGCTGCACAGAACTAATCGCCTGACGTCTCGGAGCACCTGGAGTTGGTTTACGACAACACCCCCTCCAGGTGCTCCTCAGAATGAGTACTTGGACCTGACTGACCTGGGGGCTCTGTCATTGAGTGTGGACACTGAGCCCCTGGAGCCTTGCTTCTGAGTTTATTCCCATGTTTGGCTGGCTTGTTCTCCGACCCCCTGCATTGTTCCCGGATCACCCCCTCATCTTTGTTGGCATGTGTCTCTCTGGCTTTGAACTTGGACTGAAACTCGATCACGACTTCCGGATTCATGATTCACCACTGTGCTTTGTTGGCATGTTTTCCCGGCCAGGAATCTTTGCTTGTCTTGTACAATGAATCCGGACTGTGATTTCCTGCACCACGCTCTGGCTCCCTGGCTAGCTACACCCCATTTGCGTGTGGCTGGCAAGTCTGTAAGCAGCCTGCTCCCCGGCTCAAGAATGCGTGTTCCCTCCTCCCTCTGGTCTCAGTAACGTGCAGCTCGGGGGAATTCCCTGTGTGCTGTTTGCAGACTCTCCAACTCATCTTCCTCTCAGTTTGGTTGTCTGACACTCGTGGATTGGACTCGAAATCCCACCTCAGGAGAGCATTATTACAGTGGGCAGGTTCTGTGTGAGGAATGCCTATACTTAAAGATTTAATAGAACCTAATTAGTCCATATAGAGTGTTCTGAGCAAGAAAAGAACAAGTTCATCAAAGCCAAAGGGATCTTGCGAACCTTCAAAGTTGTAAAATTTTAAGGGAAAATGGCATGGAGCAATTTTTTTTTGCTTCAGTCATCCGTGCATTCAAAAAATGTGTTAAGCGGCTGAGAAGTTGTTTGATTTTAATTAAGATAGAAAAAAAAACTTCAGTGTTTATGCAGCCTACAAAGCCTTACTGTATTTTTTTATTACCAGTGGAAGATTCTCTGATAACCTAAGTGCATCAAGTTAGGTTCGAACCATAGTGGATAAATTCAGCTTTGTTTGATAAGCCGTTTCAATTCCAAATGTGATAAGAGGACGTTAGATTGACTATAAATAAACATTCCAAACCAGGAACTATAATAGTTTTCGTGTCAACCCTTTTCCCTTTAGAGAAGAATGGACAAAAACCATCCAGGCTGTGGCTGACAGCCTCCAGAAACAGGAGGAAGAGATGATGGATTGCCGGTCTGGTTCCCCCAGTGATAACATAGGCATCGAGGATATGGAAGTGTATCTGACCAAACCCAGACTCAAAGTGGTATGTTTCCTTGCTGCCATACCGAGGAATAGTTACTCTCGAGCAATCAAACCAGAAACCACAAACCTTCCTTAATTTAGACAATGTGGTGATCTCAAGCTTCTAAGTGGAACCATAGCTAAGGTTTTGTTTTGACCATTTGTAACTAATGCAAACTATGCAAATATTTTGCTTCTTTTGCAATTATTGTGGTGTAAATGCGAATGCAGTGCTTAGATAGCAGACCAAATAACATTTCTTTCAATTATATTTCTTTAACGGAGGTGACCTGAAACGTTTTTGAAGTTGGTGTTCCAGTTATATCAATAGTGCATATTGTTGCACACAAAAAATGTGCATGTATAAATACTTTAGTAAACATCCATTTTCAACATCTGTTCTTTAAAAGAGTTGTAGTCACCACTGTGTTGTCTGCCGCTGTTCACTCGCATACCATCGGGCATATTTTACTCGTTCAAAACTTGGCCAGGTGGAGAAATATCCTGCAGAGCAAAGAGTAGACTGAAAAAATGATGAGCAACAACATGGATATAACACCATGCATAAGAACCTAACATCATTAGTTAGGAGTGTCCAGTCTTTACATCATGCACACTGTTGGTCTCATGACTTTTTTTCATATTCTGATCTTTTCAGTTTTTCTTTTTGGGTACAGAAGCTCAAATCTTTGGTAATTTATCTGCTAAAATGTTAGCCATTTGGTTGTGATCTAAGTTAATCGTGATAAAAGTGTACTTTGTAGTATAATAACTCCTTTTACTTTTGTAGTGGTAAAGGGAGAGTTAATAATGAGGAGCAATGAATCAATTAGATCTGTGTAGAGAATATAATACTTTTAAACGTGCATGCAACTTTTGATTCTAAGGCATTTTCATTGCAGTATATATAGTGAAATATATGTACATTTGACAGTGAGGGAGACTTCCAGAAGTGTAGGTTTTTTTGAATTCTTAACATGCGCATTGAGAACATTCTTAAGACCTCCCCAAGGTTAAACAGGTGAAATGTCCTGTATTCTCCTCAGATCATATGGTTAACACAAAGACAGGGTTTATATTGCCTAGCAGTTGATATACGTACTAATGCAGACTTTTGAGATGTTTCTTTCTAAAAAATTTTTTCAGATACTGGAACTTTCCAGTTTGTCTTATCTCTGAACATGCAAAGGTGCAAAACTGCTGTTATGCCTGAAAGTGTAGGAACCTCATTAACTTTTTTTTACCATAAATATCCAGATTTATTGTGTGCAATAAAAACTGCAGATTGTTAGTATTTCTGATAAGCTTTAAACATATTTTTTTTCCCATTCCAGACTATGCATGATTTCGAATACCTCAAGCTTCTTGGTAAAGGCACATTTGGGAAAGTCATTCTTGTGAAAGAGAAAGCAACAGGACGATATTATGCCATGAAAATCTTGAAAAAGGAAGTGATTGTAGCAAAAGTGAGTATGTTCTCAAGCATGAGAAAGAGAGTGAACTTCATTCATTTTGGACTTTTTTGAATGGTACTCATTGTCGCTTGTACAAATGCTCTTTGTGATCTCTTTCAGGATGAAGTAGCACACACACTTACAGAAAACAGAGTCCTACAGAGCTCCAAGCACCCCTTCTTAACGGTAAGAGCCATTCCTTTATGCACCTTACCCAAACACTCCACGAGAGCCACAAAATAACTGAATAAGTGGCCTTAAAAATGTGGGGAAGAAGTGTCCTTGAAACGAGGTACTAGTTTTTCTTTTAAAGAATTTGAGTAACATTAAATAACCCTCTGGAAAAAGGATTCAATGAACACATAAAGACTCTTAGAAACTGGACAGGCATTATCATTGCCTATCACTTCACAAAGATTTTCACAATGGATTGTCCTCTAAATTGTCTATTTAAAGTATCCCAGGAAGAGATTTACATCATTTATAAGGGATAACATCTTTATTTCCTAGAGCAATCTTGAATAGTCATCTATTTTCAAATAAAAAGGACAACAAGGAACTTACCTTGTTAATGATTGACAGTCTGATTTTGTTTTTCTCATACTGCTTTGATATCATATACTTTAGTTTCACATCTTACCTGTGTACAGAACCGGTTGATTCTGAATTTGTCTTAAACCAGAGCTCATAATAGTGACTGCTCTTTAGGTGAGCAATAAGTTAAGTTTTTTCCAGTTTTGGTGAGATTTTAAATGTAATTATATGCTATGTCTAAATACCTGTTCTAATATTATGTTGCAGTTTATTTTGTATGGTATGTTTTTGAAAAAGTGTTTTGAACAAGGGATTCATAGACCATAACAGAAGCATTTCTAGAGAATTATTGTCCATCTCAATTTTTCAGCTCCCAGAACCTGTTTCTCTCAATGTTGCTGAACTCTGAGAGAATTCATTATTTTTATTTTTTCAGGGGTTGAAGTACTCATTTCAGACCCATGATCGGTTGTGTTTCGTTATGGAATATGCTAACGGTGGTGAGGTAAGAAATAAGCATTTCTGTCAACTAAGTGGTTTTAGTTTGTACAGAATCCTGTGATGAAATGTGTCCAAAATTTCTCAGTTGCAATTTCTGTTTAAAAATTGGTCAGGTAGTTGTCTGCCATTGTCAGACTGTGAAAATATACTGAGAGCTAAATGCTGGTGCACATTTCTGAGGGAAATTTACTTTGGAAGATGAGTCTGTTTGAGTATTTAAATGTGCTTTGTATCCCAATATATTGTTGTTTTTTTTACAATGAGGGTTCTGAAATAATGCCTGTTGATGTTGCTACAGGGTGATCATAAGAAATACGAAATGAGCTACATGGTAGCTCGTTTCTAATTGATTTGAGGATCTCAACCAGCTTTTTCTAGAAAGAAACAAAGGTATCGGCTTCAACAACAAGGTTGGTTAGCTTGTTCCATATTCCCACATCCACCTGTATTGAAAAATATAGAGTCCATACACCAGTGCTAATCCCCTTACAAGAAAAGTATCATAGCAAGAAATCTCTGTATTAACTGAAAGAAATTTGAATAATAGAAGAATGGAATTTCATTATCACTAACTGGTAGAAGAATTCTGACAATGTAACACAATTTAATAAAGTTTTACTAATTTAACCTACTGTAAGAAAAAATATATTAAGCATAGGCCATTAAAAATACTCATTGCGTATTATCTTTAGGAATAACTATGGATTAGAAAATTGCTAGTGTAGGTATAGCACCTATCCCTATAAAGGATGACAGAACTGCCCAACTTAGGCCAACTAATTTTGCTTCTATTACTATTCAAACAACAGTAATTAAAACTTTACTACAGGAAAGTCTGTGTGGCAGTAAGATTTTAAAAAATAGCTACCTGGATTCAAGATTTGGAAAAGCTAGTTTAACTTGAGTTCTTTGAACAAGTAATAGTTGGTACAGAGCCTATTTGACATTGGATATTTAGGTTTTCTGAAGGTTTTAGTCAAGTTTCATATAAAAGATTAATTCTGAAATCAAAGGCAGAAGGCATTCAAGATAATTGTGTTGCATGGATTAAGAATTTGTTAATGAACAGGAAGCAGAGGGGGCTGTTAAAGTGGGATGTAATTAGTGGAGTCAGAAGAGTTTAGAGTTACTGAAAGATCGGCATTGGAACCATTGTCCTGCCTAATTTTTATTAATGATCTAGACTCTGGCCTAGTAAACTGCTCAAGTTCACAAATTGCTTAACATGGGAAGATGAGCAAACACTATCGTAGCTGCAAAAGAAATTAAGAAAGACAGACCAAATTTAGGATTTGGCAAACTCCAGGTAGATGAGATGAGATTTAATCTAGACAAGTGCAGAGTGGGCAAATATAGGAGCCAAAATCTAAACTATGAATATAAAATAAGAACTGACAGGTTCAAAGTCTTTGCTTATGAGAAACACTTAGGTGTTTCATCTTCTGAAAAACATGAAGAGGCAACAAAAAAGGCAAAATGATGGGATAGTTAAAATTTTAAAAAGCAATTTTTCATTAGAATTGTAAGACCTTATTTATATTGTGTACAGTTTTAGACACTGTGATGCTAAAATGATATTAGTGAAAGGATATTGTACTGTGGAATCAGTACAGAAAAGAGTCACTACATTCTCATTCAAAGGAATACCCTGCACTGATATGCTAAAAGAACTAGATATTTTTCGTCTTTATCAAAGATGACAATGAGGTAACCTGATTCAAGTGCCCAAAATCCTCAAAGACATTGAGAGTTAACAAGTCGACCCTCTGTGGACCTTTTAAGGAAACCAACATACCAACCAACAAGTGAACCAGGTGAAACAAGCTTTTTAAACTGAGAACAGGAGCCCCTTGTTACACAAAAAATTTTGGTAGTCTCGAACAAGATACCCAACCATGTTGTTGAAGCCTTTTGTAGAACTATCCAGATCCTTGAATCTGTTAGCAATTAAAAACCAAATAAGCTAAATTGTCTGAATGGTCTCCAGAAGGGTGTGCTGTTTTTTAGAACCCAAGCCCACTGTAATAAATGTGAACTGCTGAGAGGTGTTGCTTTTTTCAAGAATCTGACTAGAGTGACTAGTCATGTTTACTGCCCTCTAACAGTCCTGCAGTGTAGGAGTGGTGTTCTAGCTAAGTAACCTTATGTTTATGTCTCTCCTGCTTTGCTGCACAAACTTAAACTAAAAAGGGGTACTAGTGGGGAAAAAAAAAGCAAAGGGGAGGCTGGCAACCGGAGCTGTGAGTTACCAGCCTGGCATATAGTTCTTTTTTTTCTGTTCGTGACCCTTTTCTGTATGTAGCTTCATCCATCTATACCAGCTGGCAAAGACTGTTCTTTCCATTCTAGCTAGATTCATACTCGGGCTATATAATGTGTTGAATTGCACAGTAGAGAGATTGTTTTTTTTAATCTTAAAGGAAAGTGATGAGTCGGCAGACAGGATACCAGAGATGAATGCAAAGCTCTTTCAAGGTTCTAGCCCACCAGGAGAATCAGGCTGCTCACACACTCGGGTCTTTTAGTTCACCCCGTACCCCCAGGTTAATGCCAGCTGTTGCTGTTCCAGCTGTTCTTTCATCTGTCGAGAGAACGCGTTTTCTCGGAGGAACGAGCTCGGTTTTACGGGGCAGAGATCGTCTCGGCGCTGGATTATTTACATTCGGAGAAGAATGTTGTCTATAGGGATCTAAAGGTAAGTAAATCGGGCTCAGAGTCATGGTTATAAATACTGTCGTCACAGGAGTCAAGGATTGAACAGTTTCTGTATTCACGTTCTGGCTTTAAAGGAGGTGAAACGAAAGTCGCAGCAGGCAGTAACTTTCCTTTGACTGGTGACTCCGTGTATTTGCAAGTAGAAGATGTGACTTACTTTATTTACAGTGTTAATGTATTCATCCTACATAAATATGCTAAAGCTGAAATTAAAAAAGCATTACCAGTTTCTTTCCTGAATAATTTGGTGTTATGGTCTGATAAAGTCAAAATAGAATATATATTAATATATACAATTCTTTATATAAAATAGAATCTAACATTTATTCTCGAATTATCCTCACTGTTTGGGGTTTAATGAGTGGGCTGCATATAAATATATTGTAGACCACAAGATAAGGAATTTTCATTACTAAATAAACCATCTATACCTTTAAACTTTGTTACTCTGAACAAGGAGACTCATAAAAGCATTTTCTACTGGGAGATTCAGTTTGTAGTAAGATAGTGCTTTCCACATGTTGTAAGCCATGAAGCACAAGGTTACTCTTGGGTTCAAACACTGGTCATCATAAAGATCCAGAATCCGCAAAGGACTGTTGAGGAAAGGCTGGTATTGGCCTTGACACACCCCTGACAAAAGAAATCTACTAACAAAAGGTTTAACATCTGTCTTCCATATTGTACTTCCATTAACCTTGTAGTAAACATGGCCAGGAAGAATGGAAGTTACGTTTAGCAAAATGTGTGAAAATGCACAAAAAAAAAATAAGAGTCTCATTGTGGAAAATGGATTGAAATCTCACCATCAGAAGATATTATGGATCTTTAATTGTCCCATCACTTTGCCTAGTGTACAGGTGCCCTTTACAGCCACTACTGTCCCTCCTAGATGTGATTCTGTTTCTTCATGGTAGGGCTGCAGCTACTGTTTAGATCCCCTGGATAGTCCAGGATAGTACCCTAGGAGAATATACAGACTTTTGACATTCCTGATCACATTAGAGTTAAAACTGTGGACAAATGGACACTACAGTTAGTTTTGAAGTTGCAGGATATACAAAGATGTCTAAGAACATGTGAAGATGTGACCTTGACATTTCATGCTTAGTAGCTATTTACTACTAAATGATTCTGGAATGTCCCACAGTCATGCCTTGCACAGCATGATAACATTTCAGTCTCAGGTCTGGGTTGATGCTTTAGGGACAAATATTATCATTAGAGAGATTGTAAAAGGAGTGCTAAAATGTAGCAATTGCTGCATAATATTAAAAATAACAAGGTTAGTGAATAAATACAAATATTAAATAGTTTTTTCATCAAATTCAACAAACAGTAGACAGCAGCCCTCTTCAAGTACCATTCAGTCTTGTGCAACTAAGTTAGTTTACACATTTAAAAAACTGATAACAAAGATGGCATTGTCTGATTACAGTTGCAGATCAGTAACTTATTTGTTTTTCCTTTGTGGTTTGATTTTACTGAGAACTTTGCCGGTTATTGGATTTCAGTAAACTCACAGTAGTTTTTTCTTGTTTTCTTTAGCTGGAAAATCTTATGCTGGACAAGGATGGCCACATTAAAATCACAGACTTTGGCTTGTGCAAGGAAGGGATCAAAGATGGAGCAACGATGAAGACGTTTTGTGGGACTCCGGAATATTTGGCTCCTGAGGTACTGTTCAGAAGGCTGAAGCAGTTGTGCGACTATGACCTGGGATGCCCTATGTGTTAAGGGGGGAGGTGGTCCAAGGGGGTCAGTTTACCACCACAATAGTGAGGCCTCCTGCGATAGCACGTGCTGAGGCCAAGCATGTTGTCATTTCCTTTGTCTAATAGGTGGCCAGTATCAACCGATTAAGGTCATCGGGTTCAATTTCACGTATTATTTCCTTGTCATCCAGTAGTTTTTTTTCAGGTTGCTTCAGTGTTATGGGATTAAGTGTTGCATAAATTGCAAATCGGATTTTACCTTAAGCAATTTTGTTAGTTGTTCCTGAATGCAGGACACCAAAAGACTGTATTATTTGGGACCAAAACTTCAGCAGTAAAACGACGCAGCTGTTTCAGTGCTAGTCGGGTGCTGTGGAGCCTGAAGTGTGTTAAAAGATGAATGGCTTGATGTGTGAGAGTATTGGACAAGCATGTCTGATCATCGCCATTCTCAGCTAAAGCACGGCACAGTAGTCATTGCTGTGAGTTGGAATGCAAAGAAAGAGTTGGGCCTTTTGAGACTTTTTACTCATGATTTTTACATTATTTAATATCGTTTTACCTATGATTTAATTATCATTAAATGCCAAGGTGACCCTGAAAAAGTGGTTGTCATAGTCAAACAAACCATACATGAACCAGTGGTTGACTGGTGTGTTCTACTTTAAGTACAGTTGTGGTGTGAAAATATAAGGAATTGTCTGCTTAGGGGAGATATAGACAAATATGTAAAATGCGTTTTTGGTTAAAACATGATACATCAAGGATAAAGGCCTCAAAGTCCTCTAAGCTGTGAATTAAGTTTCTGCTTGATCTGCATCTTTTTATCCTTTTTTGTGGTGAACCCGCTAGTAAGTTGGAATTTATGCGTTTCTGGAGTTCCATATAGATGGAAAACCATCTCATTTCTTGCTCATTTTTAACGAGGGGCTTCTAAAACACGATTCTTCAGAGAGTGAAGGTGCGTGATGAGTGCAGGTCACGCTGCTTGCAGTCCCAGAATGTGCCGAGGTGGGGTGGGAAGGGGGGGGCAATGTTGACACAGTTGTTGGCTCGTTGTTTTTAGTCTGTTTTTGGAATTTGTTGCGGGTTTGGCTGTGCTTTGGGAAACGTGAGCCTCTGCCCCATGAGAGATGCCTCAGCAGCTACAGCTGCCTTGTGGAACGCTCAAGTCACCCGCACAGCTGCCTGGGATTTTTTCCCTGACCTGAATAAAGTCCAGGCATGGTTCCTGTTGTCTTTCAAGCCTCTTGTGCGTGTTGTGGAAGTTGTTCTCAGTCTGCCTCTCTGGCTTCTGTTTCTGTTGCACTGTAGCTCCAGACAAAGAAACTACTAGATTTAAAATGGGTTGGAAGTTATAGATTATGTGTATTTTCACGTATCAACTGGCTCAAGTGTTGTAGCAAATAGAACTACAACAAAATATTATGTTGTATTTATGTTCTTTCAAAAATATAATTTTTCTTAATTTTGAGACATGCATTTAATAATCAATTGCTTTGCTAAGGTAGGAAGAGGTTGAAAGAGATTTGTACACTGTACTTATGTTAATCAAGATGCTTACTTGCAGTATTTCGCCAAAACAGGCTAGTGGAGAGACAGTCTTACGTAAGATTTATTAACATAGTTTGCAACAGTCTGTTGCAAGGGAAGATGATTACAAAACAAGTAAGGGGAAGAGCTTCAGTATTAAAGCTGTTGTATTCTGTTTAAGGGTCTAGGTGGAAAAGGAGTTGGTCTGCTTTTATAAAGCAGTGTGCAGTAGTCTTCAAGGGATCCCTTCTAAAAGCATGTTGTAATCACTCCTTCTGTTTGTTCGAGAACATCGGTGTTGTGATTGCATGTGTAGGTATTCCAAGGAATAACTTCAACCTGTTTTTCCACTTACATACTGTAAGCAATTTCTTCCTGGTGTTTCTGCGGTTTCCCATTCTGTACAGTTTATGTGGGCACTCAGGTGTTTATCAGATGAACTGGATTTTCAGTTTTAAAAGCAGGATGAATAAGAGAGACTTAATAAACATTACAGTGAGCTTCAGTTTGGAGTAATTTTTATTCTGTATTATAGATTCAGCCTCATAGATATAGAGATATGTGTCCTAGCTAAGACAGGTGGTAGTAAAAAGAAACTACAATGGTACCGAATGAAGATTTTTCTGGTTCTGTTCCGGATAGACAAGGGAACACCTCACATAGTTTGGGATTGCCTGTAATTTCCATTTAAAAATACCAGCCTTGAGCAGAATGTATTCATTTAAAAATTGGTTTTAATTTATGGTAAACATGAACGTCTAAAGATTTTTGCCACTTAATCACTTATTTTCTAAAAAGGTTTTCCCCCTGTGCTTTTTAGTGAAGCATGCTGTTGATGTTGTAATAAATGAACTGTCCATCCATTTAAAAACGTGTGGGGGGAATGATATGCAAATTAGCAACATACTTCTGCAAAACAGAAGGTATAAATTTACACTTGCGTCTTTAGATTCTGTTCACCCTTTTAAGTCATTTAAACATTTTAAAGATTTTTGCATGTGTGTCTGTAGTGTATTACATGGTTTATGGAGACTTGAAACACTTGAGAAAAGTGTTATTAGGCATAATAAAAATGAATGTCTGAAAAAGGCAGTCGATTTACTGGCACACTTGACCTTTGACGGTCCTGTTTTATTAGCTGGGTTTTGAATGAGTGAATTCCTTACCCACCACAGTCTTAAGTGCTGTAGCAGCTGATGATCTGAGTGACTGCACTCAGGTATCCACCCCACGTTATGTGTGCCTTCTTTATTCCATATCTGCGATGGAACGGCATGAGTTTCCTTGGAAACGCAAGAACACTGAAGTAGACCTAAAGGAACCAGCCAGGACACCCGTACAGGTTACATTACTGTAAACAATGACCTTGTTGTCTGTAAAGCTTAGGAGTGCCTGCTTGGACGTCTGGGAATATTCCATTAGGAAAACCAAAGTCTGGTTGGTTCAGACTGGGATTAGCTTTGTTTTGTGACTGCTTGCTGGACGTGAGCTCTAGCCCTGACTGGAAAACAGCTTAGTTATAAAGAATACATTCACGTGTTAACAGATTTTGATACACCTACACAAGAACAATGTTCATATGTTTTTCCTTAGTTTGCTAATTAAAAGGCCTTGTTTTTGTAATGTTGCTGCATCATAAATTGAGATAAACAGATCTGCAAAAAGTGTTTTTTTATTTATTTATTTTTATTTGCTTTGTAATAGGAATATAATAGGCAGTTGTAGCTTGAAATAATTGAAAATCACATGCTGCAGAGATGTGATGAAAAAAACATGCATTTCTGTCATGATCCAAATAAGCACTAGGTGGCAGCAGTCAAATACCTGTCATTTGAAAGCAATTAAGGACTTGACTGGGATTTGTACCCGATACTTTATACCCGATTTCCCAAGCTGACCAGCAAATACATAATACGACATTGATTGTTTTTTAAACAAATTGTAAAGAAGATACTTGTGGTGTTCCATGTACTTTAATGCAGTGATACTGTAAAGCACTAGTCCATTGGAAAAAAACATTTGTGATATACACAATAATCACTGTCATTTAAAATGTAAGAAACATTCTGTCCCTTTAAGATTTCACTGGGCTTAATGGCCACATTAAGCATTTCATTTTAGGAGATATTGTGCAATTACTAAGTTTTTTTTATTGAGCATTTAGTTGGTGAATGGATGAAGATTTAAGAGGTGAATGGAAACTTGTCAAAGTGGTATGAGAAGTAGTCAGTTTCTTTGCTGTAGTGGCTGAAGTATGATTGCATACTTGTATGACACTAGATTCAGAGTAACATTTCTTCAGCTTTTTAAAGTAGTGTTCGTAATACTTGTTCTGTCAGAATTGCCAGCTGAAATTCTGTTACGTTGCGTGCGACTTTGCTTCAGAGTCTCAACTCTCTGAAGCAGACTGGATTGCTGCCAGTGAAAGGAGAAGAGTAGTCTCAGTGCATGTGACACTGTGGCATCTGCTTAGTGTGCAGTGTGCAATGTGAAGAGAGGGATGGAAGAATTTTCATTATTTTTTTCATTCAATAATTGTTGAAATGCCTCTTCAGCATGGGGGATCAGACAGGCTAACATTACTGTTTCATTAAATTCAGTTCTCAGTCATTGTACTTCTTATTTTAGCTTTCAGATTTTGTTTTCAGTGGCTGCTGTGCAAGTTTATATTTACATGAGAAGCCAGACTTTCAGACAGCTTTGCATCTGCTCAGCCAAGAAGCTGTCCACCTAGTTGTCCTAGTGGCTGGCTTTTAAGACCACAGTCATCAAAAGCTATCTGTGGCCACACTGCAGTTTTGCTTGTGAAATGTCCAAAATGCTACTGAAAGGATGATTAAAAGGGGTTCTGAGAGGCCACTGGTTTATGTACAGAGGGGCTGTGGCCTCAGATAGCTCAGGGCTGCCTTAATTTTTTGAACAAATGGTGTGCAGAAGGACGTGCGACGCCATAAAAAAAGAGATTAGGTTTTCGTTTTTTTCTGATGCTTAATTTAAAGGTTATCACATCTCCTTTTGTGTGTTTCTTGTTGAAGATGAAGCAGCTCTGGAAATCTTGGAGATAGTACTGCTTTAAAACAAAAATGATGTGTGGTGTAACTTAGAAGGCAACTTAATTTCTCCCAGTTTGATAAGAGAGCATAAAGTGACAACGTAAGAAAGTTTCAGATGTGATTCCCTCCTCACACAACTATAAACGTCTGCATGCGGCTCCATCCTTTATAAGGGGATGACGTCTTTTAAAATGCATCCGACCATTTATAACCTGTTGTTTTGGAAGCAGTTTTTCCTTTTTCCTTGGGGGCAATTGTATTTTTTGGAGCTGCACTCACGCCACTCCCCTGTGCCTCCAGTGCAGTGAAATTACAGCCCTAATTACTTGTAAAGGATGAGGTTGGCTCCTGGAATCCTGGCAGATAAACAGCTGTGTTGGTCTTCTACATATATGGGGCAGCTGCAGGCCCAGCTGTCGTTTGGTGTGAATCACACGACAGGAGCTTCTGGAAATAGAGCTCGGGAGAGTAATCCTATCACTCGACAGGCTTCACATTCTGCCTGCCCGTTAAACCACATCTTTGACTGGAAAATAAAAGAAAACTTCTGCTCAGGTTAAAATAAGTTAAATGATTTTTGTTTTTGGAGAAAAGTGGACGGGCCAGTGACATCTCACTGATGTTATTCCAGTACAGCAGTGCTGAATGTCCCGATGTCTCTGTATGTCGTGAGTCGTAAAATTCCCAGAGCAGCCGCTGTGCAAATAGCCTTGTCACATCTAATCAGAAAACCACCACCAAGCTGAAAAAAAAGTGAAGAAAATGAACCTGCTCACATTGTAATCCTTGTGTTACATTGTAAAGCTAGAAAACGCTGGAACTTGATACTGTTTTTACAGATATGGAGGAAGCTCAATTGTTTCATGTTAAGAAATTATCCATCTAACCCCTTTTTCCAATTGAGGGTCGAGGGGATCCGGAACCTGTTTTATTAAATTATTTAGCTTTATCTGTAAAGAGCTTTGAGTGGAGTGTCCAGTAGAGCGCTGCATAAGTACAAAGAATTATTATTGTTTAGATGCAAATAAACACAAATCTCAAGAATTTTTAAACACAAATTCCACTGGATGTTTTTGGTGTGGAGGTGCGAAAGTGATACAGATTAGCGCCATCAACAGCTGTTAAAATAACTGAAATGATTGATCTTTCAGTAAGTCTCACAACAGAGTGTAGCTAGCTTATCCAATGTGTTTTTAAGTAGTTCGGTCTGTTTTTTTTTGCTATGGGCAGTGTCCAGAAAGTTGTGGGTGATATAATTGCCGAGGAAAATTAAGAAATTTATACTGTTATCACAGCCTTTGTCTTTGATGAACAAATAAATGTGTTTTCTTCTGACATATCTCTACCACATCAAATGAATTTTTACCGAGAAGCTGGTATGAGAACCTCTGCAAGATCATACTGTGCGTTTTGTAGATAGGCTGCACCAGTAGAGGCTTGTAGTTCCATCTCAAGCCACACGAGGGTGACAACACCCCCTACAGAGTCAAGAATCAGTACTTGTTCATTAGGGAATTCCATGTGATCATTCAGGGAACATTACTCAAATTGAAAATTCTGTTTTGTCTCACAGCTGATCCAGTCTTCTCTACTAAAGCAATTTATGAGAACAGCTCAGGGGGATAGCTGCATTCTTCACCTAGGCTCTGGGAAAAAAGTGCTTAAATGCTGACCATTCAGAAGAATGATCCCATGTCAGGGGTGGCAGAGATCACAAAAAACTTCAGGGCAATTCACTGTTAGGCCAAAAGGAACCAGAGGTAGTAGACTAGAAATCAGTTAAGACATCACTGTTCGGACCGAAGAGAAAGAGACCTGAAATTGTGAGAGTAAGTGCTACTTCCAAGGTGGAAGAAGGCCCACGGACCTGGGAATATCAGCAAGTCAGAGAAAAGCTCTAAAAGATGTCCAAAGACAACTGAAACGCCTTAAACAGTTGTTGAGTGAGCCGAGTTTCCCTGTTACAGATTAAGGTACTGAAAATGTCCGAGGATCTGGACAGGGGACAGAAAGTGGAGAAACTTTTGGCTAGCTAAACCACTTGTGTGAAAGATCTCTAAGCTTTGAGAATGAAAGAGGAGCAGCAGAATAGCAGCAGGACAGGTCACGGCAGAGTCTGACAAGTAACTAGAGATGAGAATTCATCTTGGCATCTGAGCAGTACTGGATCTCTATATGGAGAGGAGCTGATGGGTCCTGTGACTCTTGTTGGTTCCACATCCCCCTACACGGGTTAGAAAAAGAGACCGATCTGTGATCCTGGAGGGGATTCTAAAATAACCAGGAATAAACTGTGTCCTCAGAGGGAGAGGTTGTGATGAAGAGAATCATAAATACCACTGAGAGAAAGAGAGGTAGTTAACAACAGAGAGGATCATGTAGGAAAAATAATGGGGCAGGTAGAGAAGTATAGTTCCCACTGAATGAAGGAGTAATGGGTAGCTGGAAAAGAGATCAGTGGATAAAAGCCAGAGAGAGTGGAAGGAATCCCGTATGGCGCAGAGAGAAACGCTTATATGATGTGACGTCTGGTACAGGAGGACTCATGGTTGCACACAGTCAACAAGGGTTGATGGGTAAGGAATAAAGTCTTCCAGTGAACTACCCAGATCTCCAGAGATCAAAGGTTTAGTCTCATGTGACATTGTAAGTGGCCTGAGGAGTCAGACAGGTTACCATGGGTCACATGACAGTAGTTGAGTAAAATACCAGGAGAGTGATGGTGATTTTCCTACAACTGGATTAAAGTACTGAAAATTATAAGAACCTGTTTCCAGATCATATTGTAAAAAAGAGATTCTCAATTTCTAATACTTTATTTTAGTTTAAGCCCTGCATTATGCATGTTTAGAGAGCCAGTAAGCATCATGTTGTAATAGTAGTGTTTTATTTTTTGTAATAGCTAGGATTTGCTATTCCAGCACATCTAATAAGTGCTGGCTTTGGTTAACGATACTCATGGCTGGGGTTGGGGAAGTAGGCCTGAAGCTGTAAACATTGGGGCTGCATGCAACCAGGGTAGTAGAAAGAGACTGTACAACCATAGAGTATTTTGCTGCTTTATTTTTTCATTTCATTCTTTGTTTTTCCATTTCTTACATCTAATAAGTGCCCAGGTGAGAGATGGATAATAATAATAATTGCTTACACTTATATAGCACTTTTCTGGACACTCCACTCCAAGAGCTTTACAGGTAATGAAGAATCCCCTCCACCACCACCAATGTGCAGCCCCACCTGGATGATGCGACGGCAGCCATAGTGCACCAGAACACTCACCACACATCAGCAATTAGTGGGGAAGGGAGCAGAGTGATGAAGCCATTTCAGAGATGGGGATTATTAGGAGGCCATGACTGGTAAAGGCCTTGGCCAGGATGCCAGGTTATACCCCTACTCTTTTCAAGAAACGCCCTGGGATTTTTAATGACCACAGAGAGTCAGGACCTCGGTTTTACGTCTCATCCGAAGGCCAGCACCTTTTTCAAAGCATAGTGTCCTCGTCACTATACTGGAGCATTAGGACCCCCACAGACCACAGGGTGAGCGCCCCCTGCTGACCTCGCTAACACCTCTTCCAGCAGCAACCTTAGTTTTTCCCAGGAGGTCTCTCATCCAGGTACTGAGCAGGCTCACACCTACTGAGCTTCTGGGGGTTGCCAGTTGAGAGTTTCAGGGTGATATGGCTCCTGGCCTTGTACAAAGTAGCACTAAATACAATTGTTAACAAACTCAATACTTCAATAACAAACTTGGGTGATGAAAATGTATATGGAAAGGAAAGTGGAAGTTAATATTCTAAAAGTTTGTGACTTATTTCCACAAAGTCCTGTTAATAATCCAGTTTAGATCACTCAGAAGCCAAATACCTGGAATGAGGGGGAAAAACAAATGTAACAGCCGGCGGTAGATTTCCACAAACTATTGGTCTTAAACTTTTCTTAAAATTTAACCCAACATAAAAATATGTTATGCAATACCATATCTGAACAAAACTGTCCAGTATTATAGCCTGTTCAAGACTATTCCAATCCAAAAATGGAATGGAATTTTGTGATGACACTCAATAATGGCAAAGAACAATACAACAGTGGTTTTTGAACAACTGAAGTGTTTTTGAGTTCTCTAACTTTTCCACTAACTCTAATGGTACTGCCTTGGAAAATAGCACCTACTGGACAGTTTCCATGTGCGTGAAATGAAAAGGGAAGTAGGTGTGTGTTTGTGTGTGTGTGGAGGGGACAAGTCTCTGCTCCCCTTCCTATATTCTATCTGTGAAGCAATTTTCCACACTGATGACAGAAATGAGGAAAAGAAACACCAGACATTGCAATAAAGATTCATGTCTTAGACGGGCTGGGTGAAAGCCTTTGTGGTAAACCAACTCTTTGTGACTTTTCTATTCGTATCCTCAAAATTTGAAAGTTTTTATACCACTACACTCTCTGTCAAGATGTCTACTTTTCCACGCCAGAGAGTGTCCATGAGAATTGAGAAATTTCTTTCTGCAAAGTTTGATGCGGTGAAACCACCTTGACGTGGTGTTGTTAGTGGCTGTGGGACATCAGAAAGCCAGCAGCCCTGAGGACACAGTCACTATACACGCACCAAATAGAGTGGTGAAAGTCAGTGATTTAGACATGTGACTTAAAAACTGTGAACAATGAAAAGTGTCACTTAAACACAAATTTACAGAATTCTGGTCTTTGGGGTCAAAACTTGTCCAGCTCCGTATCTGTTAGAATTACAACAACTATGTTGTTGTAAAATTTATTTTTATTGCTTAAAAATAAAGATATTCTTTGTCCTAGTTGTATTGTATTTTCCTGTATTGTTGAATGATCACACTGCATGCTCTTTGGAAAAGTTTGGCCTGTCTTTCTTGTTTTGTTTTTGTACTACAGCTGTAATGATCCAAGAACGATGTCAAGCCATTTCTTAAAGCCTTTCACAGGCATGAGCTTCAACAGTGTGTTAGTGAGTTTGTTTTAGAGCCCCACCACTTATGGTGCAAAAACATATCTCCTGTTATCTGTCCTAAGTAGAAATTGAGTTTTGAAGCATTCACATCTCTAGGTCTTTATGATTATTGATCTTTGAAGATGTTCCTTAGGTTTATTTGATCAGTACGTTTCAGGATTTTGAAGACCCAGATCAAAGTTTTAGTTCCCTTAAGTTGTCTGGTTATGAAGTTCCTTACAGATCAGGAATTGATGTGCTTGAACTGACTCAGACTTATTCTAGTGACCAAAGCTGGACAGTGTTGCAGATGACATTAATGTGACAGTGCTGTTCCCCTTTTGCAGGTTCTGGAGGACAACGACTATGGGAGGGCAGTGGACTGGTGGGGGCTTGGTGTGGTGATGTACGAAATGATGTGTGGCCGGCTACCCTTCTACAATCAAGATCATGAGAAGCTATTTGAGCTCATCCTGATGGAAGACATACGCTTTCCTCGCACTCTGGCTCCAGAGGGGCAGTCCCTTCTTTCTGGCCTACTTAAAAAAGACCCCAAACAACGGTGAGCTACTTTACACCCCCACTTGCGTACACTGAACTGCACACATCCTGCACGTATTTGGAAGATATTAAAGACCAGGCATGGGTGTTGCATCACCTAAAACTAATAGATTCAATGAGGAGGAGGAGCTTAAATTCTTCATAAAACTCTTGATCAGTCCTTCAACTTCTGGTTTCGCGACTGTTAAGTAACAGGAGTAAAGTACCCTTTTCAAGTGTAAAAATTGCATAGTCCATTAAATCCATGATCCTTTGGGTATACCATAGGTCTGGAGCCCTACCCACTAGCCTGTACTGCCCTGCAGTGCTGATAAAATATAGATCCCCATTTCATTGAGGACTTGTAAAATAGACAGCAAATCCATCAATGAGTTCTTTAACAGTGCCAGGGCATTTATTGTGACAAAGTATCACAGCGCAGTAATTTAATACTGTATTACTTGTCCACATGATTAAACCTGTTCAGATAAGACATGCCAGTGGTTACCTGACATTCTGTGGATTCTTCTTGTCACAGGTTAGGGGGAGGCCCGGATGATGCCAAGGAGGTCATGCAACACAAATTCTTTGCTGGGATTGTGTGGCAGGATGTTTATGAGAAGAAGGTAACTATACTCATCAGACTCAGGTTTATCTTAAAAACTAAAAAGGGGACCAGGGAATTAAAAACAGAATTTCTAACCTTGCCTTTTCGAAGTCACTGATTTTGTTGCTAATCACATGGGTTCTTAACATATCAGCTGCCACAGCAATTAGATGAGCAACACATTTTGTGGTGAAATGGAATTAGGCTATTGACAGAAGCAGTTTGATCCAGCAGTTTGATATTGACAGAAGCAGTAGGTGGAAAAAGACTTTCAGTAGATTTCTTTTGTCTCCATAGTTTTGCCATTTTTTGTTTTCTGTATTGTACAGTGGAAGTGACAAGCTAGGTCAATTACCAGCAAATTGTGATGAAACTTTGAATTCTCTGTTCTTCCTTGTGCAAGAGTAAACATCTAAAAGGCACTGGATGCAGGCTTAGATGTATGTTTCAAATTAAAAAAAACTAAACATTTTATTGTACATGAATTGTTCTTGAAGTACAGGGCTTTGTGAAAGTTGTCTGTTTGAACTGAATTGATTTCCAGAATATTGATATGATTTTCTGTTTTCACCAGTGCACACATTTAAATTCTTGGATTTTGATTACTTCAACAAGCTTTTTTTTACTTTTGTAAAGGCATAGAGAGACCTTTAATCTGAGAGATGATTTTAAACTTCACAATTTCATTTCTGTCTCTGCAAAAATTGTTTTTTTTTTCTCTGAGGTAACTTTATAATATTTATTACATTGAAAAAACATCTATATAATAAATGTTGAGGTCTTGCAGAGAACAAAAAGGGTCATGTTTTTCTCAGCGAGGCGAATTATAAAGATTTAATAAAATACACAACTCTTGGAGGTTGTTTTTTTGGTCAAACAAAACAAGCTGAGGCTCACAGATGCTAACCTTGAGGATGTGATGTTCTCCAGACAAAGGTGGATGTTTTATTCATGGCTCAGAGGTCATTAAGGTACAATGGCTTCTTTTCAGCACTGTCTGTCTTTTTCAAGGAAGATGTTCATTATGGCATTGGCTATGATTAGAACATAATCAAGGAAGTAATTGCTTGGAAATGAAATAAAATCTGAAGTGTTTGTGTTATTAAATTAGGAATGTCATTCAGAAGTGGATAAGGGTAGGCAGAGGTGGTGGCACCTTTCCAAGTCACTTCTGGTCACCAATGACTATTCTGATCTGTTCCTTCCTAAATGTTAACATTTCTCATGTTTAGGATGGATAAACTTCATAATTTAATACGGAGATTGAGGAGCAGCAGCTGTCTGGAGGAGGCTCCACAGAAAAAGATTCACATAGTTGCTTCTGTAGTTACCTCATTGTCAATATTTTGAATAAATTTAAAGGTTTTGTGTATTTTAACTTTTGTTGACTATTGCTTACATTCTGACATCTTTATGTGCTGACGGAGGAAAAAAAGCATACAGAGCATGTTCTACATTTCCAAAGAGAAAGTGTCCTCTCTGCATTGTGACCCTGTGATGTATCCTAACGGTCTCAGCTGGGTGTTTTCAATTGAGTTTCAAGGGCATTTTGTTTGAGATAAGCTGCAGAGTAGCTGTTTTTGCTGATCCAGTGTGTTTTATTCCCACAGCTCATCCCTCCATTCAAGCCCCAGGTCACCTCTGAGACCGATACCAGGTATTTTGATGAGGAATTCACAGCTCAGACCATCACAATCACTCCCCCTGGACAAGGTAGCGTGCAGTCACAGCAGCTTTAAATCTATTAAGATAATGTGATTTTACATGCTCACTGGTCAAAATTTCAGGAACCTCCTCCAGATAACATGCTGGGCCTCGGTATCAAAAACCACTTGAACAGAAAGTGGCCTGGTGTATTCCACAAGGTTCAGAAGGACGAAAAGCAGACAGGAAAGGCAGTAGCCTCATGGTCCAAAAGAAGCCAGACTTCGCATTGCGCATCTCTGGGTTCCTAATATTTTGCAGTTGTTTGTGTTTCTGTATGTGAATAACATATGTGAAGGTATAATGTGTTTTTTGCCCGAAATACTAAGTGCACTGTAGAATAACTATTTACATTCTGTTCGGCATAACGCTTCCTAAGGAAAAGGATTTCCCAGCCAAATAAAAAAGTATTAAAATCCAGCCATCTTTGGGGTTGAACACAGAAGCCTTCCTGTTAATGTTTTTATACTGTTACCGCATCTTATACCACAACTGATTCATGGGAGCACATTGAAAAGGGAATCAGACTCTTTGTTAAATAAGTGTCCTAATTAACTTATTAGATTTGACAAAGTTTTCTATAGTACAACTGTACAAGACCAAGAGCAGTGTTTCATACATGTCATTGATAACCTTTCTAATTATTTGTTTAAAGTAAAATGTGGCAATGCTGTACCACCCCTGTTTTATACTTTTCATGTTTATTTAAATTTAAAATCTGATATATCTGTATAACTGTGGAGATAGATGAAATAGAACTACTTTTGATTTTCTGCTTCTCGCCTACAGCTTGTATAAGCTACTAAAATAGTCACTCAGAGGCAGAAAATATTCCAAATATGATAGTATAATCTATAGAATATCTATGAACTCTAAAGTTGAATTTTCTTTCCTCCATTTACAATTCCACTTTTGAGAGTGCATCCCAAGATGTTGTTCTTAATTAGTACAATTAAGATTGGACAATTGAGACATCAGAGTGTATAAATTTGGTTAGAGTACTTCCACAATCTCCTTTAATGGCAGTTTTTGTTTCCTTTGTGGGTATGGTTCCCTCTAGTGGACATATGCTTAAGTATTTTTATATTCTGACAGTTTGCCCTGTAGCCTGCAGAGTATACAGTATTTCTGTCATATATGAGAAACAAAAGTACTACAGGTGTACTGCAGCCTCTGTGCTTTTTGGACTCTCTCAACAATGTTGAATTTGTGCTTTTAATTGTTTAAGCCCGGACAGTATGAGATGTGAATTGTAGGCATGTCGCAAGTGTAATTTAAAGAGAGCAGACACTCCTTATTCTAGTTTGTTCCAACCAAGTTGATAATGAAAGGCTGATTTATATCAGTTTTCTGTCTGAGGCCTTTTTCAAATTACTTCCAGCTGTTAAAAAAACTTAGCTTGAACCTTGTGCTAATTGCTGATTTTCAGGGTTGCCCTTGTGACAGCTGATATATAATTAATTGGACATAAGCAGAAGAAAAGAACTCACTGAGGCAGTTGTCTCAGTGTCATTCCTCCTGTGTTTGGTCATCATTAATAGATTAATTTATTAAGACCTGTTTGGTAAAAAATCATGCAGAGAAATCTTAATTAGCAAGTTGAGGAGAGACTACATTAAGTTCCGTGTAGCTGTTGAAAATAATGCACTTTAGGATGATTTTGAAATTAAGGACTGTTTAGAGAAAAAAGAGTAAACCAGCACATGCATCAGCTCCAACTTTCACAGGTGATTAAGGACCCAGTTGGAACAAAAAGTAGCAAACACGGAAGTCTCAGTATGTGTGCTCTTTTAGTAGTCTCATCCTAACGAAATAAAGTCCTCTGACAATATTCCAGCTTTAGACACACAGGAGAAGGCCAGGTGGAAGATACTCTTGTGATTAATATGCTCTTGTCCCAATATGCCATTGGGAAGACAATGGACGTTCAAATCTAAAAAGATTTTTAACATCCATCAAGCTGTAAAGTCACTAGCTGTGCAAATTGACTTTTTGGAGCATTAATCTTGTTTAAGAAGGCTGCATTGCATCCAGTGTTTGGAGCAGAAGTGAATGTATGCCAGACGAGAAGTAAGTGAGAGCTTTCTGAAACCAATCCCTGAGCTTCAGCATTGCTGCTTTCTGTTTGTTCCCTAGATGACAACATGGAATCAATGGACAGCGAGAGGAGGCCTCACTTCCCCCAGTTCTCATACTCTGCAAGTGGGACAGCCTAGAGGAGCTCTCCCTTTCCTCTGGTCCAACCATTTCCACCAGACCCCACCAGACTGCATTCTGAAAGATGTCAGCATTTCTGTTTTTTTTCTTTCAAGGCACGTGTTTCAGATACTGTCATACAGTTGATTCTAGAAAAAGTATTCAAACAACAGAAAAGCAACCTTCCTTTATCAGGTTTACGAGATGTAACACTACATTTCTTAATTTTTCCTTTCTGAGATTCTGACATGACTTTTACTTTGTCCCTGTCAAAAAAAGAGACAAACTGAGTGAGTTTGCAGCTCATTGTGGAAACGTTAGGTTAATATTGCTATGTCTCCCTATATTGCGTCAACAACCAAATCTTTCTTAGCACTTCTGTTATTTACATAAAATATAAAGTACAAGGATAGAATTGTTAGTAAAAATCTAAACTCTTATCTATTTTTTCTATTTATGCAGGGAACTGTGCATGCCGGTATTCACAGAATGGGCTGCCTTTGTTTTAAAATTAAAGCTTAGCCACTTAAAGTCAGTATCCACTAAATTCACAGTATTGCAGTTTTCTCCAATTTTGTAAAAACTGTAAAATAAAGTATCCCTAGAAACGTTACATTTTGAAAATATAGTTTATAGAAAATGGGCTATTATGAACTTTTTCTGGGATTACCACAGTGCAAAACAATTGACTTTCTTCATCAATAATCATGTGACATCACTACAATTGTCTGCTGACTTGGTACATAGTGCAGAAGGTATTAGGCTGAGTGCAAGGACTATAGCTGCATAGGTAGTTAAACACTCAAACACAAAATGAGTAACAAATCAAAAAAGCAAAATGTTTAGCTCAGGGTTACATGTAGCAGTTTTTCAGTTACCTTTACAGTCAAGTGGAGGTAAATAATTGCTTTGTTCATCTTGTAACATGGCTTTTTAGTGCTGTTTGTATTTTTGACCACAATCAGCTGCCTCTTCATTATTTGACTCTGATCTACAAAAAAAGAGAAGAGAAGCTCTGGACAGTGAACATGCTACTAATGTGTGTCAAAGAATGCTAGATGACAGTATAAGTAGCTGAGTTCTCCATTTCCAAATAATTTCCAAATTTCTACAATTTGGCAAAACAGTGCCTTACGATTCCAACCAGTTCCGTGGCTGTAGAATGAGTCTTAAAGTATGGACAGGTATCCACTCCTCAAGGACAGATGTTAGCTGCAGCAGTTGGTGGATGTTGCATGCTAGCATTTAACAAATAAAATGGACCATTTTATTAAGGTAATGACCAATTTGTATTTTTTTTGTAAGAGTAACATTTTATATTACTCTGCATATATATTCAACTTTGCTGTGTATATATAGTGTACGATGAATGTCCAGAGGATTTGAAAATTATGCTGCATCCAATCCACAAGAACTGTTTTTTCTTTCAAACCTAAGAAGCTTCAAGTTCAACAGACTGTTTTAGAACATTGTTGCTTCTGTAAAAAAAACTTTTTAATAGTTATAAATGTATTTTCCTCAAAAAACAGACCTTGATAACTCATTCCTTGAATAGCAGATTATATACATTTTACTATTAAACAGTTTTCAAGCTTGTATCTGGCTGAACAATCACTGTTTTTGTCATTTTTACATATAATTCCCTGCAAATATGTGCACTACTGCATGTTTTAAAACAGGCAGTGAAACAGCACATCTACATTGCCACTGAAAGAACTGAGAGTGATACTTCAATGAAGTACTCCAGATACCTGGTGTAACATCAATGTAACATATCTCAGTTATATTTTCAAATAGCTCTTTAACATTTTATTTCTGAAATCTAGATGGCAAATGAAATTCTTATGTACTGCACATCGCAATAAGACTTGCATCCAAAATTGCTGCGGAGGGGCCTTTTAGTGCAATATAGGCTCCATGAAACTACCTGAACAAATGAGTAGATTGTGCAATAAGATGAATAAGATGCACACTGCATTTGGAGTTTAATGACCACCAAGCAAATGCTTACATGCAGGTGCTCATGGGAGATTTGTTGAGGAAAAATACTTTACAGCAGACACCTCTTTCTGACTGTGACCAAGATTGTTAGACATGGCCATTGGAATGGTCCAGAATTGAAACCTTTTTGTTCTAAACTTCAGGAGTGTGAAGATGACTGGTCTATCTGGCCTTCTTAGTCTTGGGAGACTACAGTAGTAGCCCTTAGTGTGTGAGGCTCAAGTGGCGTTGAAATGAGCTGAACAACCAGTCATTATAGATCTGGGGAAAGAATATGAGCAAGCTGTCAAGTTTTCCTTTCTGTTCCTCAAGAATTTGAATTTCTGAATTTTTAAACAATCTGTTGGTAGTGGGAACACATGAACGAATAAAGCTGCACGGCTGTTTTAAGAGTATGATGTTTTCCTCCGATTCTGTGTAAATCAGTCAGTATCCTAACAGGAAACATATCGACTTGTGCTCACGGTTTGTGGTAATATGATCTGAATCTCAAACCCATTTGCGCATTTACAGGTCATGCTCAAAACTGAGTAACATTGAAAAAAAAGATGAATAAACTTTTTAATATTCCTTTTGTTATGCAAGGGGAGTAAATACCAGCCAAAAGATTTCCAGTGTTAAAAAAGATGAAGTGAACTTTTTGCTAAGTTTGTATTAGTGATTGATTTGGAAACACACCTAATTTGTTTTTCATTATCCAAGTGTAAATGAAAAGATGATACAGTATGACTTTTTCTTTCTTTAAAAAATTCACATACAGTGTTTCCTTTACTGACTGATATGTATGCAATATGTAAAACCTTTTATGAATGTAATCTTTGGATTTTTTTCATTGTAGTTATTCTTCCCCGCCTTCTTTTTGTAAGTTTTGTACATTTACTTGTGGGCTTCTTAAGCCTTGGTGTGTCTGAACATTCATAGCATTTAGAAGTTGTCCTTCAAATCATATGCTGTTTGCTGTCTGATAATTGCTACTATCCAAAATGTAGACCCAGGAATGCCAGGTCTGCAATTGAAACTCACCCACAAATGTCACGTTGTCTCAGCAAAAAGATTTATTTAAAAAAACTCTTACAACAGCTGGAAGAAATGAATTCTAAAGACACCAGCTTTAGTGAACAAAGAACATTAACTTTTTTACACACTGTTCAACTGTTTTTACATTTAGTATTTTGTTTCATTAAAAGTGCTGAAATAAAGGGTTTTAACTGAAGTAGGTGGCTTCTGTGTTTAATCATTCCAGATCAGTTGCTTTCCTAATATAAGAAGTGCACAACATCAGATAGTTTTTAATTTTTTTCAGCTGGTCCTTTATTTCTTTCTATAGTCTTATTTTTCTCCATTCATATTCATTTTTCTCTGTGATTCCTTCTGTTATAACCTTGCATCTTTTTTTATAAGTAACTGAATGTTTACTGTGCATTTAGCAATGCTCACTGGGTTGCTAGATCGTTTTTGTCTGTTTTTCAATTATTTTGTCTCATGTATTCCAAAACATCATTTGTGGAACAATGCCTAGTATTGTTTCTTTCACTTTATGTGATGAAAACCACAAATGCATAATACATTATGGTACTATGTCACATTTTTATTGATGGACTTGAATTACATCACCTGGGGTTTCTAACCCCACCTGGGTCTCAGGCAAAGGAATAAGACAAAGGGAAGAGCATGAAGCAAGACCACAGCCTGATATAAAATGGCACCAAATCCACACCTCAGAGGAGACTCCGTGAACACTTCAGTTCTACAGTGAAAAACGGTGGTAGGCAATCAAGTGCTAAATGCTATTATAACGTTTTCTGTGTAATATTAATTTGTCCTCCTGTAGTAAATAAAGTTTATTCAATCTGACTTGGGCCTTTGTCCTTTTGTTTTGAATCTACATGAGAGAATCTTGTAAGGGTGCGTTGAATTTTAATCCACCCTCACACTCAAATTTATTCCTAATTTCATTGCTGAAGTGAAAGTGAAAACTTCCTTTACTCCGCTTTGGAGTTGTGAAATCAAATCATCTGTTCATATCAAATTTATCCACTCCTGAGCAGTTCCTTTGGCTGTTCTCTTTGTACCACTGGACTTTCAAATGTACGCTGCCAGCTTTATGAATGGTTTGTGCTCTGTGGCTTGACTATTCTATTGCTCTTTATGGAGTCCCCTGTGTACCTGTTTTGATGTAACTGGCTGCTCATGCCCCAGGTTGAAATTTGCTGTCAGGAGATTTGCAGTTGCTCACCCGTTTTATCCTGCTCTTTGAATTACTGCATAGATATCACAGTATTGTTGCCCTATTTTGATATCTTCCCCTTGGGGTTCCATGCCGATATCACCTTAGATACTGTTTCTTGTGAAACATCAATATGTTGAGTAAAAAAAGTGTAACATGAAATAGAAGTGTGTTGGCATGAATATGACATTGAGAGGTGAGCTGAACATTTTGCTCTGAACAAGTTTGTATTCTTACCTTGAAATAGGGGCAGGGGGAGTAGATAAACTCACGTTCTATGGCTAGTGTATGTGCCTCTCTTGTTCAAGTTCTCTTGAAGTTGTTGTATTATGGTCATAGAGGGTGGGAAGGCCATGGATTTTTCAAATATGACATCCTATAACGAATGCAGTGATTTTCCTGATGAACAACGATTTTATTTTCCAGCAAGTAATGTTTAATCCAATCTCTAGTCAAATTCCTGAAATGGGAAAAAAAGTTAGCCCTACTGAAATATCCACAACATTAACTTTGTCATAGGACATCATAATTCATTAATTCAATGTTATCGAGTTGAAAGATAAAAAACAGACTTGAAATAGAAATAGCCCAGTCCCATTAAATGTTTAGAATTGCTAGAATCTGCAAAGGCCATGCTGGGTGGGGGATTTCAACTATTAAAACTTAAAATAGAATATCACTACTCCCAAATAGTGAGGACCAAGATAAAGCAGTCTTTACAAATTATTAAAAATCTTTTTTCATTCTTTTGACAAAACGATAACATATGAAACAGTGGTGAGAGCAAGTTTCATCTCTTAAGGATCTTTTTCATGTGACTGCATAAGTGTTAATTAATGTCAGTGTTGGATTTTGGAGGGCAGGGTGCAGTTTGCATTAGAAACCACTGTATTGGATCCACAACCGTGGCCACAGTCCTGATGGGAAACTCCTCAGGGAATGGCTGTGCCTAGTGGCCACCATTACAAACAGTCAACAAGATAATAGTCAATTCCTGGGCAAGGCAGTGGCTCTGTGGCTAAGGATCTGAGCCTGTGGCTGGAAGGTTGCTGGTTCAAATACCACGGCCAGCAGAGGAATCCTACTCCTTTTGGCCCTTTAGCAAGGCCCTTAACCCCAGCTGCTCCAGGGGTGCTGTATAAATGGCTGACCCTGCGCTCTGACCCCAGGCTTCTCTCTCCCTGTCTGTGTGCCTGTGTGTCTCATGGAGACCAAGCTGGGGTATGCGAAAAAACAAATTCTTAATGCAAGAAATTGTATGTGGCTAATAAAGTGATCTTATCTTACCTACATACAGAGGTGCGGGCGTAATTACAGGCAAAAGGCTGAATGAAAGGAGCTGCACTGTTGTGAGAGAGCAGGCTGTGGCAAGTTGAAAGGGAATGGGCAGTCATAATTGACGGGGTTGAGTCTCTTTGTAAGTGGTGTCTAATTGGGGAGGAACGCTAGGGTCTCCTGGGATGAAAGGTCAGGTTTTAAGGAAAGCCCGTCAGGGTGGCTGTAATCCCTGAAACAAAACCCAGCCAATTGTTGGGTAGAGGGAATGGCGCAAGACCTTCTTTTATGGGCATGGTTTCAGAACCTCTAGGGGGAGCTTGGAATATATTCAGCTACCAAAAGGAACAGTGAAGTGACGGAAGGACTGTGCGGCTCTTTGTTTCAAGAAGCTGGGAGGGGAAGGTGGGAGCTGAACTTGCAACATTACTACAGGTTGGGAGGTTTTGTGCATTTCCAATATTCCAAGTAATTGGAAACAAAATACACAAGCTGTTCATCCGAAGATGTTTATTGAGAAATAGAAATCATAAGTGAATTGCTGGAAGAACAAAAAAGTATTTAGCAAAAATATGCCTAAAACCATTTATGGAATGTAGACTTCAGCTATTCATTTTATTTCACAAAAATGTGTTTTCTTTTATACATATATAATGGGCTCTTTAGAACTGCTGTAATCTGAGGGTGAAGAGCTTTACAGAAAGCAACAACAATAAAGAAAACACAAAGCAAAACACAGGAATCAGAAAAGAACCACAACAAAATAACCTGTGTCATGCAGCCACTATGCCGCTGAAGAGCAGCTTTGCATTGAAGTAACAGTAGCATATTCCACTCAAGGACATGTTAATTTTAAATTGGATTTCATGCATTTGTTCAAGTACACTTGCCTTATTTATGTGTGCTTACAGTAGTTTATCAGTAAATCTCAGTAAATCAATATTTAATGAAAGCACCCTATTTCTATTTTGCCCATGAAAATTGGGAATATTTGGACAAACACTTCCAAACAACAACACATCAACACATTCATTGGGTCATAGAACACAGATCTAAAACTGCCTTCTCTTATTTTACAATTATTATTTATTTGAAGTACCAATGCATAATTCTCTTGGGATTTTTTATTAACCACTCTGTGTTCTTCAATAATTTTAATCGGTAGTATGTTTTTCTTTTAATGATGGTGTCTGTGCCAAATGCAATCCATGGGACACTACTGTTTAATTCTTTGAGGCTCTCGGAATGATCTAAATGGTCTGAATGGTCCAATAACACTAAATGTATCTACAGAATTACCAAATAATCTTTATCAAACAATATATAGCTCAAACACCTTTGCCACAGGTAACTACACCCCTTCTTTTAGACTAAACTGCAGTTTTCCTAATACAGTATATAATGAACATACTGCAGTAATATACACAGAGAGTATTAGTTAGCCAGTGCTTTAAAGGCAAACATTCATTATACCCGTTTTTTGTAATAAAAAACAAATAATGTACACTGTTCTCTAAGTGAAAAAACTCTCACATCTCATATCTACTCCCTCTCACAGTCCTCCATGTAAAGATTTTAACATTTTTTTTAAATGTGGCATTCTGCTACAGAACCTTTACATTTTGTATCACTTTCAGAGGCCTCCACTACTGTAGTTGTTTGTGTATGGGTATACAATGTAGATTTTAGAATTAATATTTTGAATTTCACAGCATGCAGCCCACATTTTTGAATTTTTCAGATCAAAATTGAATTGCTTGTTTTTTTCCTGCACATAAAGACTATTATCACTGTTAGTTTAATTGTTAAAGGAGAGTCTAGCTCACCATGCAAACAATAATCCCATGTTTATCTCTAAATAAAATACATCATTGCTCCCTAGGGCTCAACTAAGGAACTGTCAATTAAAATTGTTATTAATCTAAAAATGTAGCATAACAGACAATCTTTCACATGGTCTATCAATAACATTTTATTCAGAAAATAACAAAGGATAGGAAAGGATATCCTTGCATTTATATTAATTATATATATATATATCATTTATATATATTATATATTATTTATATATATATATCATTTATATTCTGCTGTATGGATGGTAGATGGTATTTTTATTTCCCTTGTCCATGCAGAAATACAAACAGAATTCCTTTTACCTCTCTTAATGTATTTTACTCATCCTCAGACAGTTCTCTACAGAACAATGTATCTACTTCTATTCACATAGGAACAGATGAATTTTACTTTCACTTGAATTTTTTTCACAAGGTAGTTAAACCTTGCAGTTCCATCATTTAAGTTGTGGGGGATCTGAAATCACTTTTCTGCTTGACCTTTGGCACCAAATTAATTTTCGAATTCTGAGATTCAGAACGGGCCTCCAGATAGCTCTTGAATTTCAGTGGCACATAAAGATAGACACCTTCACCATCAAATATAAAAAAATAAAATTAAAATCTCTTGATGAAGCATCCTTCTGCCTCCTGCCACTGTAAGTTGATATTCCATTGAAATAAAAAATTCCACCAAGTCTCGGCAAAGAAAATTGTCAGCAGAAAATAAATGCTGTACAGAAATGTCTGGTTTTGGCAACCAACAGCTCCATCTTGTGGAAACATTATGGCAAGAGAAGAGCCCATGGGCTGATTGATGTGGTTGACCCTTCTCAAGTATAGCTATGTTTCCATTCAGTCCTGGAAAAGAATAGTGTCTCTCTACCATGCACCCGATCATTGCACCCCTACACAGAATCTAATTAATTAGCTGGTTCATGCATAACATCTTGTATCAGGGATGGGCTGAAGAGATACAATACATTCAAAAAATATTTACTCCCCTGTAAAATTTTAAATATTGTTGTGTTATGACCAGAATTTTCAATGAGTAAAAATGTTTTTCCCCCTTGCTTCACCAACATACACTGCAATTTAAAGCGGCAAAAAATTTATACTGTGTAATAGATGCCTGGAAATGAAAAATGGAAATATCTTTTCTGCTGATGTGTTCACCCCCACCATAATCAATACTTTGTAGAAGCTCCTTCTGCTGAAATTATAGCTTTGAGTCTTCATGTGAATGTCTGCATCAGCTTTTCACATTTGGGGAGTTTCACCCATTCTTCCTTGCTGACTTGCTCAAGATCTGTCAGGTTGGATTGTGAGTGCTGGTGAACCACAATCCTTCCACTGAGTCTCCATGGGATTCTTGTTCTTGTGCCACTTCAATGGTACTTTGGCTGTATGCTTGGGGTAGTTGGAATGTGAATTTTCATCCTAGTCTAAGATCTTTTGTTGAGTGAAGCAGGTTCTCCTCAACTATTTGCCTATATTCAGTTCCATTCATTATTCCTGACATATTCCCCAGTCCCTGCTCTGAAAAGCATCCTCATTAGATGATGCTGCCAACACCATGCTTCATGGTAAGGATGGTGTTACTTGAGTTATGAGCTGTGTTTAGTTTGCGCCAGGCATAGCTCTTTGCATTCAGGCCAAAGAGATCAATTTTTGTTTCATCAGACCAGAAACATGTTTACCACATGGTCTCAAGGTCTGCCACGTGTCTTGTTGCAAACTCCAAGCACGATATTATCTTCTATCTAGCCACCATTTTATTGTGGCTTAATCTGTGTAGCGAAGCAGAAATTGTTGTTCTTGGACAGGTTCTCCAATCTCAACCATGGTATTCTGTACCTCTGACAGGGTGGTTATTGGGTTCTTAGTCACTGCTCAGATCAAGGTTCTTCTTGCCTGGTTGCTCAGTTTGGGAAGATATCATGCTTTTGGAATCCTTTTCATTTCCTAATGGTTGACCTGACTGTGCTCCTGGGAACCTTCAACAATCTAGATATGTTTTTATACCCCTCCAGGTCTATGAGTCCTCACATTTTTATCACAGAGTTGTACAGACAGTGCCCTGGTAGCTGCTTTGTGGTAGGGTTTCTGCACTGACATGCACTGTCAACTAAGAAATCTTATATAGACAGGTGTATTTCTCTTGAAATCACACCAACCAATCGAAACGAACTGGTGGACTCCAATCACATTTTACAGTGATCTGGAACGGAAATTAGATGCACCTGTGCTCTGTTTGGAGTGTCATAGCAAGGGGTGGTGAATACTTGTCAAATCAAGACATTTCAGACTTTTCTTCTAAATTACATACAAAAATCCAAAACTTTGATTCCATTTTGACATTATAGAATAATATGTATAGATCATATTTCTATTTGACTTTGCAACATAACTGACTGTTAAAAAATCCAAGGTGAGGGGTTGCATACTTTTTGTAGGCACTGTAAGTCCCTGCAGTTGTGTATATAGTTAGATTGATTAAAGAAACCTTTATTTCTAATAAAATAAACCTTTTATTTCTTTACTTAAGAGTGCAATGCAACTTTAAATATTGCAAAATATTCATATTATCATATTAAAAGAGATAACTAGTTATCTATACTGGTGTTATCTTATTTATCCTTTAAATTGCATTTGTATTTCTGATATAAGGTATGTACAGAATGATGATGACTGCCTAACTAACCTAATGATAACTATTTACTTATTGTTCCAGAAGAAATAGATTGTGTTTCACTTTCTTGCATTCTTGTCCTTTTTCGTCATAAAGACATCTTTGTTATCTCTATTTGTTTGAATAGATAATAGTTTTCCCTTTCATTATACACTACCGATATTAATATGAAAGTAATTACATGAGGACAAATCACATTTGAATGCAATAGCTTCATTTTACTAGGTCATAGGACAGCTATTTAACTTAGGAGAGTGTTGGTGTTGCCAAATATTTATTGCAAATTAACCAATTAATCTTAACAACGTTTCTTCTTCTTCCTCCTCCTCCCCAATTCCAAGGTCTTCTATAACCCATATCATAATTGCCTGAAACGGTGTTGACAAAGGTAATATTATTTTAGCATTAATGGAACATTTCAATATACTTTAGAGTTCACTTTTTTTAGGGATTAAAACAATACAGATATAAAGAGTCAATTCAGCCTGTCTAGCTCATTTGGTTGATAGCAAACCAAGAGGAGGGATTTAAGGGTATGAACTTCAAAGTCTTGCCTGGATACCTGTCCAAACTCTCACTGCCCTTTGATAAAGCTTTCCTACATGTGATGTTCAAAATCTGTCTATTAGTGAATGGTCATAGTCAATTCATTCACCACAAGGACAAGGATAATTGTCTTCCTTGAATAAGCACAACAGACGTGCTGCAGACGGAAGGCGGCCAGGGAGAGGAAGGAAGCTGCGCGACTCCAGAAACAACTAGAGGAGGAGTACAGCTCAGCTAACGGGGAAGGAGCCTTCAATTCAGCCCGGGCACGGAACCTGAAGGAGAGGCTCCGCAACCTGCACATTGAGAAAGCCAAGGCTTTCCTGGTTCTGGCACAAAGGGTGCATTAGGAGAATAATGAAACCTGTTCCTCTTATTTCTTTAATCAGGTCTGGGAAGCCCAGAAAAAGAGGGTGATCCACAGCCTGAGATGGGGAGATGGAGAGGAAGTGCTGGACAAGAGCCACAAGGCGGAAGCGGCGACCGCTTTCTACAAGAAGCTCTTTTCAGAAAAGCAGACAGAGGTGGAGGCAGGCAATGCTTTTCTGAAGGGACTGAAGGCACAAGTACCGGAGGAGGTAAGGAAGGACTTGGAGGGTCTGATCACGGCAGAGGAGCTGAAGGCGGCACTTTGGTCCATGGAGAATGGCAAGGTGCCGGGGCATGACGGACTCCCCAAGGAATTCTACACCTGCTTCTGGGACACCCTGGCGGCAGATCTGGTGGAAGTGGTGCAGGAGATCTTCTGCCGGGGGAAACTCGGAGACACCATGAGGGAAGGTGTCATCTCACTGCTCTTTAAGGAAGGAGATGCCGCAGACCTCAAGAACTGGAGGCCGATCACAATGCTCTCCATGGACGTCAAGATCCTGTCCAAGATACTGACCGCCAGACTGAGAACCGCCCTACCCCAGATCATCAACAGCGACCAGACGTGTGGGGTGGAACAGGGATCCGTCAGCTGGAATCTCCAGCTCACCAGAGACGCCATCGCTTGGGCTGAGGACCGGAACGTGCCCATGATGGTGGTCAGCCTGGATCAGGAGAAAGCCTTCAACAGAGTAAACCACAGTTATCTGTTCAGGGTGCTGGAATGCTTAGGTTTTGGAGAGAGTTTCAGCCGCTGGATAAAGATACAGAACTCTGTCGTAGGCAGTACTGTCAATGTAAACGGAAACCTGGGGGATTTAATTCCCCAGGAATCCGGAGTACGACAAGGCTACCCCCTTTCACCCCTTCTCTATGTTCTTTTCACAGAGCCCTTAGCGGAGGTGGTGAGACAGGACCCTGTCATCGATGGCCTGGCGATACCGGGAGGCGCGGGGCAAACCTTGAAGATCTCCCAGTACGCAGACGACACAACGCTGTTCCTGAGTTCGGACAGGGGGTTGAGGAGGGCCCTGCAGGTCATGGAGCAATACTCCAGAGCCTTGGGGTTGATGCTCAACCGCCAGAAGAGCAAACTGAAGTTCTTGGGGCCCCGGAAGGACAGAATGACGGTGCCGGAGGGTCTCAAGCTCTGCAAGGAGCCACTCAAAATACTGGGGGTTTCTTTTCAGAGCCAGGACAACGAGACCATCAACTGGACCGAGAGGATCGCCAGGGTGAAGACGAAGCTGGGTCTGTGGAAAACGTGGTCGTTGTCCTACACAGGGAAAGTGATGGTGTTGAAAGCAGACATCCTTTGGTTTACCTGAAACTTGACTGCATCTTTTTCTGCAACCTCTGTTGGGCGCTGTGGGAGCCCATCAGCCACAAGTACCAGTACTTTGCCAAGCTGTGGCTCTCCATCCCAATGGGGCACCAGGTCCAGTGGTCAAACACAAGGCAGAGAGGCAACCATTCTACACCCATGCTGTCAAGTGGAGCAAGAGGGTACGAGGCCACGAGACAGCCAGAGCTCTGCACCAACCACAGAGCCCTGTACAAGGAGGTGAAGGGGCAACTGGTCGCCGACGAAAGGCTGTGGGTTCCCAGACAAGTCTGGGAAAGGACGCAGCCAAAAGAATTGGACAACCAACTGAAGGACCTCATCTGGATGGCTGTACACAAGAGGCTGGCTACCAGAGAGGTCCTCTATGACACTCGATCACCAGGAATCCGCATTGCCCCCGGGACATGTGCTTCATCGAGGAGATTCAGGAGCATGTGTTCTGGAGCTGCCCCTTCGCCAAAGCGGTGTGGGGCAGAATGTACAACATTATGCAACTCCTGTGAGCGGGAGTGGTGCTCAGTTACCAGTACATTCTGCTGGGGCTGGCACCAACCAGATTGGACAAGAGGACGTAGTTCCTACTGTGGCTGCTGCTGTCCCACACAAAACAAGGCCTGTGGAACGCGAGGAAAACTCTCATCCGGCACAACGCAGAGTGGGGAGCGAGGGAGCTGGAGGAGAGGATCCTGGCGGACCTCAGAAGGAGGATGAAGCGCGACGTCACCAAATGGGGTTTCCCTACGGCGAGGGAGCGCTGGAAAGGACTTTGGGCCCTGTACAGGGATTAAGGGACACAAGCAAATGGTAGGGCTTGGAGGGACTCTCTAAACGCACAAATCCGGCCCCGTCATCCACCTGCACAGATTGATAACGGACAATCACCGCTGTTTGGAGTGTTTTTTATTGCACGCAAAGTTTTACAATTGTGAAAATGTTTCTTTTTTTTAGATGTAGCTACAGAAATAAAGTATATTTTGTAAAAAAATAAAATAAATAAGCGCAATCCAGTCATGGTGAACTATCTATCTTTGAATTCTTCCTTTGCTTCCTAATTCAGCCATCTTGGAGGTCTTAGCTCCTTCCCAGATATTCTTCCTTTTAGATAACCTTTCTCATTTAGTTTTGTCAAATAATCCATAATCTCCAAAGAGCTGACATTAATGTTGCATTACTTCAGGTTTCACAATAATCACAATTATTTATACTTATGTACTGTTTTTCAGGACACTCCACTAAAAGTGCTTTACGGGTAATGGGGACTCCCCTCCACCACCATAGTGTGCCAGTATGCGCACCACACAACAGCTATCAATGGAGTAAGAACTGGGTAAGCCAATTCATAGATGGGGAATCATTATTAGGAGGTCATGACTGGTAAAAACCAGGCGGAAAATTTGGACAGCACACCAGGATAATATGCCTACTCTTTTCTAGAAAGGCCCTGGGATTTGTAATGACCATGGAGAGTCAGTTCACTCCAGTTTATTGTCATATGATAATATGTTGAGTGCAATGATATGAATATTTGCATGTATGCTCCAATACAAAGACATTAAAGGAATCACTAAAAACATAAACACAGAACAGCAGCAGCAACAACATCAACTTAAATAACATACAACTTAGAAAAAAAACATCAGTGTGAGCCAGTGGTAAGGTTAGAGTGCGTTCATGCTCCTATAATGCTTACCAGAGGGAAGGGGGGAGAAAAATTAGAAACCAGGATGATTGGTATCCTTAGCAATACTTCCAGACCTCCTGTGATAGCGAGCTGTAAAAATACTCAATAAGTCAAGACCTCGTGATTCCTTTAATAATTAGATTAATTCACCTTATTGTGAATCTTAATCACAAGCAAATGTTGAGTAGTATATTATGTAGTGGAGATCAAACTGTATTCTTATATAACCACTGCTTTTGCTGCAGTAATATAAAGTACCTTATTAGTGGGAAAGGATAGAGGCTTTATTTTTTTTCCCCTTTTTCTACTACTTCTGTTTAGTTAACTAAACAGAAACTATTAAACTGTAACTTTAATAGCTTTGTGCTCTTTAAAGTGTGGTCAATTGAATATGGAATCAGTCATGACTGGGAATACTGTGTAATTAAATCCAAGGAACAAACAGAAACCATGTTATTTGTCAGTAGGTACAAGTAGAGTATTCCTCATTATTTCAAATGATCAACATTGTGATTAAGGCACATAATTCTGAGAATTTAAACAGATATGAGCAAAAGTCATATACATTTTCCATTTTTTTTTATTACTCACTGTTTTCCCTTTTTACTCAGAAACTGAGTAACACGTAATTCTCATAGACCTGTATTTTGTAGCAGCAAAAACAGCCTTTTAGCTTCATGGATGTACAGTATATAGAGGGACAAATGATGTTTGTGATGAGGAAGGCCTGGCAATGAATCAGTCTGATTTCATTAGAAAATGAGATGGGATATATCCACTACAACAGTTCATATTGTTTGTATAATTGACTTTCAATCATTGTGAACATTTTTTATGATTCTGATCAATTTTATAGGCACTGAAACTAAGCTGTGTTCTTTTCCCCAAACTAAGCTGTATTAATAACAAGATGTTTATATAGTAGTAAACACTAGTGGTGGTTTTAAGAAAATTGTTCATAGTCAGAACATACTGTACACATTGTAGCCTGATTTTGTCAGATCTCTGTGCACCTCTGGGTCTCGTCTGTACCAGGATGAGAGGTCTCTAAGGAAAGTAATGTTCCTTCTGCAAGTGATGTTGGTAAAATAGCAGGTGGTGCTCTTCCCTGTGGCCCAGAATTCTCAAACTAATGTCCCAGTATGGTGACATGAGACATTGTGCTATAGCAGGAGCCATTATTTGATCATTGAAGATCCCCTGGAAGAGATGTTAACCTTGGTGTCCTGTATATATTCCACTCTAGTACATCCTTGCCTCCCTAAAGTTCCCCCTAAATTTAATTGATCAGTTACAGTATATTTGGGAAGCAGTTTCTTAGATTTCTACCTGATGTGTTATGTAATAATCATCAAGGTAGATTCTGTACTTCAGTGGGGGATGAAGAGGTTCAATATGTAATGCACTCTGAATGACCGGGCACTACTTGATTTACTTATCATGGAGTTCTCTGAGTTGTGCTTCGTTTTGGAATGACACTGCTGTGTTCCATGTGTCTGACTGTAAACATCTAGGTGGTGATTGGCTTACAATATCCACACCTTTCCTGCTAAGCCAACGCCTGTCAAAATACATGCTCCTTCTCTCTTGCTCTGTTTAAATGCAAGTGTAGATATTCAGATCTACACAAATGGAGATGGTGCTTAAAACAGAATAGTCCCTCCTGGTGTGGGATGACTTTCCTTTTGTTGCTGAAAGTATGCATGCCTTCATAGGTGAGCTATGTGAAGAAGTTGACTAGGTGTGTGCTGTAACATTTTTACACTTACAAGAGAATGTTAAGCTAACTTGCTTTATTTTTATAGACATACCACGTTTGCAATAGAACCAGTGGATGAAATGAGTTTTGGAATTAATGTATCTGTACAATTCTGATTTTCAAAGTGGTGAAACAGGCCAAATTGGACTAAGACCAAACTAAATCCAGTACATCAGATTAGTTTTCTTCATGTTTGCAGTCGGCCTTTATAAATAAATCAAATTAATGTATAAATTTAAACGTTTTTAGCTTATAAAATTGTTGTTATTGTTCTTTTATTGCTGTCTTCTAAAAAACGCGTTTTATAAACAAAAAACACAAGACGATGTAATGCTTCACTCTGGAAAAGTGATCTTTACAACACTTAACACCATAATTCTGACATAAGCATAGCCCACTTTCCGTAATGACGTGTATTAGGGCAAGTGTTCAGACCTGTATTTCCTGCTTCAATTCAGTGCAGGTACCAGTCGCCAGCAGCCTAGGCGTTAGGTTTGGCTGCTCCGAGCCGGTTGCGTCATTAACCTGCTGGGCTGGTGGAGGCGGTGCTGCTCTTTGCTCTGTGACAATCGCGCAGACTGAGAATGCCGTAACAGCGCAGTCAAACTGCTCGAGAGAGGGTGTGTGTGTCATTCACCTGGGCTTGCTTTGCCTTCATTCTTTCATAAAATAGGATTGTGTTGCTTCGGATTTCACGCTCCAGAGGCGAGGGGTGTTGCACTTCCATTTTTAATGGTGATATCGACATTTGGCACTTGCTTTTCGGTGGGAATCTGGGTCTGGAAAATAGGTAGGTTGCGGAACCGGGATTGTGAAATTGACAAAACGCTGGCTGGGAAACAGCTGATTTCCTGAATGGTGTCTGGCCTACGGTTTCCAACAAAACAGGTACCCTGTAGTGCTTGAGTCAAGGAACCAGAAAAGCTTCTCTAGAGAGGTCGAATAATATTTCGCTGCGGGTGCTTATGTTGGAAGAAGAAGTGGGTGGCTTTAAATGGGTTATAAATGTAAGGAAAATTCCCATAATACGCAAAAGGCGCAGTGATTTCTCTACCCCTCCCCAACCAAGCACCATAGGTGGTGTAGGAATGAGCAGTGAAAAGCTTCTCCGTGCAACAGAAAAGAATCGTTTATTTTTAAAAAAATCTTTCATTCATACCTTCCAATATGTGTCCCATAAGACTGGATTGGGGGGTATTCACAGACTGTCTACGTGTTGTCTCAGTCTGTGATATGATGCGATATGTCCTGTACCAGCTGGCCTGTCTGCTTCAGTTATTAACCCAATATTTTCCCCGGTGAATTGATCCGTCTGTCATTCGTATCCCACTGTGGTTAATAACGTTGGTTATCAGTACAACAGATGCATAGGACCTGATAAAAGACATTTTTCAACGAAATCGCTGTGTTAAATAATTAGTTCACATAAAATGTTGTGCCTGTACGTACCGTGTGGGAACCAGGCTCTTTTAAGGAAAATGCAGTGCGCAGCATTATAATACGATTTTGTAAAAGATACTGTTAATAAGCTATCCTGAATTAAATAATTTATACTGTATGCTCTAAAACATTCATGACCGTGTTATAAATCTGTTTTAAAGTTGGACCATCTGTCGTTTTAAGGTTCGTGTTTTAACCTGCATGTTTGTATTTTTATATACAAAAGGAGAATGGTTTATAGTTGTTTTCTACAGTATACATACTGTATTATATTGGATTAAAATGTATTAAAAATATTTGCCGTTTGACACCTTAATTTTATCGAGAATGATCGTTCGCCTGTATCTGACATTTGTATTGAAATTAATTAATATATAAATATGCAGTATCCAATCCAAATGTCTCATTAAATAGGGGTAATTCCCATTTTCGGCAATTCCCAGTCGAATAGACAGTGGTAATTCGTCCTGCCATAGCCTGGTGTATGCTGGTATGGTAACAGTGCAGCTGTTTGTCTTTGATGGACAAAACGTCAGATGAGTCTGAGGTTTTAGTCAATTAGAACTGAAAATAGCAGGGATGCATACATTTGAAATCCGGTTGTGATTCTAACATTTTTATAACTATTTTCCTGATGTGTATTATTTAATATTAAACTTACAACGAGAAAAAAATATAAATAAGCCAGTTCGTATTATTTTATGTGGTTGGGGTGGTAGACGTGTGTATATGAAATATTTTCAAGTAAGCACTTCTTTTCTATATGTATAATAATGTTATATCTGTGCCTCCAGGAAGTTTAAACTGAATGCACAGAGCAGTAGATTTTAACAACAGAACAGGAGACTGTATTCTGTCACAGCATTGCCTGTGCTTACAGATGAATATATCTGTTGCTTATATGATTTCATTTAGTTTTCTTTATGTATACGCAGTATAACCAGGGAGTTAATAAGTATTTACTGCCTGTGTTTATATAACTTTACGATTCACTGATATATAGTGTAAATATCTGAATTTTCCTGTTTTAAACCTATCTTTTGCCAGCTAAATTTAAGAAGTCATCAATTTAAGAAAACCTCCACATTGTAGGTTGATTTGTAAGTATATACTGTAGTGTCAACTAAAAAAGTAAAAAGTTGGTGTTTTTACGAACAGTAATTGATATTTTGACTGTTGCTAAGCACTTAGGATGGTTTGGTATACTCCCATACTCAAAAAGGAACTTTCTGACACTTGGAACATAAAGAAAATGTCTTAACAAACATTTTCATTGTAAATATGAGCAGCCTAATAATTGGTATGGTGTGGTATTATAAGAACCTAGGAATATTTTGTACACTTTCTGCCCTGCCGTTTCTCAGCACTAATGGGAATTCTAAAATCTTCACTTGTAAGATAAATTCAGAAAAATTGCCTAATTTATTTTCTTCAGTGCCCTTGTGTGAACTTCGGACCTCTGTTTTCGACATCATACGCTGCCAGTCATAGCTTGATATTCAAATTACAACTGAACAATGAGACACAGTAATAAGATCAATGTGGTGGATTTGGCTCTATTAACAAACAAGAACATTTAATGTAATGAAAATGGAAAACAAAGTCAGAAAAATTGTATACAGTTACGTGTACTGAACAATCCAGGCTCAGCTTCCTTTTTGAAATACTGTAAAATTTGTAAAGAATTACTAAGAAACCAATTGTCTGGTTTTTAACTTGACATGACAGTTTCTGTTCATCTTCATGGGTAAAAAAAACACCCAAGAAGTATGTTTTTTGTCTTGGGATCCAGTGTGATCCACCATTTGCCATTTCATTATTATTGTTCTGGATACACATTTTCTACCAAATATGTTTTAACTGCAAGATTGCTACATTTTCAGGAGACTCCTTACTCTTTTTCATACTTCATACTTCAGTAGAGCCAAGTCAGCCCTTTAGTTTCCATAGATTAAGGATATAACCCAATGAGGTAGTGGTGTCATTCTCATCTGTAAATTGGAGAAGCTGCTGGGTGGAAGGTGCAGGCAATGGAACAACACGGAAAAAGAAAATTACAGCATTGTGCCATTTAAAAAGACCACAGGAGTTAATATTGTGGGTTTATGCATGTTAGTTAAGCTTGCAAGTGTGAATGTGAAATTGACTGGATTAGAGGTGTTTCTTGTTGTACAGTAGGTGATTTATTGAAGGCTGCATGGTCCTTGGTTTAAAAAAAGACTTTATTAAGAAATTCCCAGTATAAGTGCTGGTTCTACCACTAGTGTTCTGTGCATCTCTCCCTGTGTGAGTCATTGAACCTCTCTGAGCTGCAGCGTTGAGACCACTTGTGAGTGTCATTACTGCAGGAGTTGTAAAAGAACATTTTATCCCTCTTCTCTCTGTCGGTTGCTTGTGTTAAAATTGCCTGCTTCACAACTACACATTTTAATCAAGCTGTCTTTTAAAGTAAATTTAGTCTATTTTTTTTAACTTATACACCTGTTTATTTTAGAATCACCAGTGGCATGACTCACATTGGGAGGGAGAATGTTGAGGTATACAGTATGCACCTCTGACCTGCCCATCTATCAGCCATTTGTCCTTGGACACACTGCATTCACTGCTGTGATATACAGGAGGTTCAGCAGGAGAGGTGTATCTCTCAGTGGCCTCAGATACAGTGAGTAGTGCCTGTAGATAGTGCCTGTAGATAGTGCAGAAGTCCTAGGTCTTGCTGCTTCGGTGAGACAGGAGACAGGAGAGCCCTGGTAGACTAATCCAATCCCTAGCTGAGACAATTGTGCACTTGCTTGCAATTGGCTACTAAACATGACCCAGGCTTGAGTGCTGCTTGTTTTCATCATTTAGAAGGCAATAATCTTCAGCAGCGAATTATCTCAGTCAGTATTTTGATTTTTGACAGATCCTTTTTTTAAGTTTTGAAGGTTTGTTTAAATATGGACAGATGTCTTCAAAACAGGCACTGCACATTCAAAAATGTACACAACCACCACGCATTTGAGATATCTGAAATTATCAAGTCATTTGGAGACTAAGTTTTTTAAATGAATTCAGTGCAATAAGACATGAACTATTGGTGTCTTAATAGCTAGTTTCTCAAAATATTTTCAGCAGTGCCAGCAGCTCCATGTGGTACCATTCAGAAAAACAATTGAATGAAACCCCTGCTTTTTTGGAATGTGGATTCTTTTATTTGTTTTCCTCTCAGTTGTGTCGAACAAGAACGTGGAGTATGCTTGCTGTGCTGAGGGACCAGACTGATTGTAAGAACGCACACTGGAATTTTATTTAGCACAGCGGGTCAGGGCAAATTTCTTCTTTATCTGTGGAGCTGGTGGAGCTGGCAGGCTCTTGCGTTCCTAGGAGACAGCTTTGATTTTGACTGCACATGACAACACAGTTCAGGTTTATTAAAATGCCTACTTATGTGCTAGAGCTTTTATCAAGCTACATAATTTTAGTACTTCGTGGCCATTTTTGGACCATTCTGATATTAAACCAGAAACAGCAGATCGGCAGTGCATAGTGTAGCTGTGTACTTTTATTCTTTGATGTTGGTAATTGTGCTCTGAGTATTTCACGTTCTTCATCTTCTTCATTTATAGAACTTTATTCAAACCCATCCATCCCAGAATATGAGCTTTAGTACATTAATGGTAGCTAAGCAGCAGATACAGTACTCGGTCTATACCAAACATTTAGGAAATGCACTTAAAGCAAAGAGGTAGTCACCATAGCACCCTCCACTGAAAACACACTTGTCCAGCCTCCTTTCTTAGGTTAACATGTTTCAAGTGAACATGAAATTGTAAAATTATTTTTTACATTTAAACATGTCTTGTAGAAACAGCTACATGTTGATGTTCCAATCTAGCCTAGCATGGAACTTGATAGCCACTCGCTTGCTACATTTCATCAATGGCTATGCTGTATGGAAAGGGTAATGTGCCAAATCCATTATCAGCTTACAAAAATAGGTTTTATGCAAAATAATTTAAATGCTGAAATAGCTGTGTCATGATGGCTCAACTTTGATAGTGTTCTAAAATGGTTTTCATTTGTCTTTTTAGCCTACCACAAATGATTTATTCAGTAGTTTCTGTGCATAGGTGGGACCCTAGGGCTTAGATGGCATTTAGTTTCCTTATTATTGTACATAACACATCATCTGTTTAACATAATGCAGATGTAGGACAGCAAAAAAGCTTTTCTCTCCCAACAGTTAATGTTTTGATGACAGGTTTTCCACTAACATCATATCAACCAGAGACTGACACTTATTTTTGTGCCAAATCACCTTTCTCTACTTGAACCTTATACAGTTAAATATTATCTAAAATCCATCAAGCTCTTATTTCTCTTTTTGATGTACTACTGTTTTTTTCATGGAAACATTACTCAGGAAAACATTTTAAGAGTGAGTACACATACCTGGCTTTTTTAAATAAGAATACCTACTGTATATAGCAGAAATTCCTATAGGAAATGTTTTTCAGCTTTGTCCATTTTAAGGCAAAAATGTAGCATGTAATGAATTCCTATTAATTTCCTGTTCTGTTGCTATATGTAAATATAAGTAGGTGTGGGGGAAGGGTCATTATAGTAGGGTTACAGAAGACACCATTCTATGTTGGTGGCCCCAACATGAGTGCCGGCCACCCATTTCATTATTACTTGAGATGCTGAATTATTTTTGAGCCCGTCTGTGCAGTTTGGGTCACTGTTCTTTTGCTTTGTGTCCGTGCAGGATGCTAAGAGGGTTTTAAACGAGGCCCCTGAAGATGAGTGTGACGTCATGGTTCCTGGTGAGCAGCTTGGGCATCCGCCACCGGCTCCCACGAGAGATGATTTTCGTGGGCCGCGAAGACTGTGAGCTCATGCTGCAGGTCAGTGTCTCGTGGGCTTCTCTCCACACTAATGTGACCCTGCCGAGCACACAGCCGCTGTACAGGAGACAGGTGTTTGTCTCAAACCAATACTGCAGCCTCCGGGGAACCTGAACTCCAGGGAACAGTGACAGGAAAAATGATTTTTTTTTTTCCTTTTTGGGACTTACACTTCAAATAAAAGCCAACAGCAACAGGATTGGTAGGACTGATGGGAAATACTAGTGGCAACACAGTGATCATGGCTGGAACAGATTTTAGATTTGTAGAGGTCGAAGGGTGGGGCTTTGTAGGTAAAGACAATTCTTTTTGTGTTCCATTTGAAGCCCTATTATTAGTTTTATCCCTGTATGTTTCCAAAATCATTGTTCTTCAAACAGTGCAATTAAACTGTTTACAGTACAAATGGTGTTAATGGCAGCGTTTAAGAAAATAACTTTTATTTATGATTGAGTGTACATAAGTGTACTGTTGGCTTTAAAAGACTGACACTAATGTATTGAAATTACATGCGATTTCCATGTGAACCACGAAAAGAAGATGGATGTCAAATTTATTCACAATTCTACTGGAAAAGGAACTGCCGGAGAGTGCAGTGCTAGTGGGAGAATGGCTTCTGACAAGACTTCATTAAGAGACATAAAATCAAATGGACAAAGAACACACTATTGTCTTCCCTGTATCTGCAGTACAGTGAGAGTCACAATGAACAACCAGAAAAGAGAAGGTTTCTGGAGCTGAAACTGTAAATAATATGTACTTAATTATTTTTTCTTAGCTGTTTTTTACATAAAAATGTATTGTTATATGTTAATAGTGCGATAAAGGACCATTTCGCCCTTGGTGTCTAGAAGGTATGACACAAGCAAGTCTTTAACTTTATGGTGTGAATTAGGTTTGAAGAGATGCTTCAGTCTGAAGAGATATTTAGTAGACTTTCCTATGAGAGGTCTTGATAGAAAATAGAAAGAGCTGTTAATGGAAGATTATTTCGTTAACAGGGCTACACTTAAGAGATGCAGCTATTACATAATCAGCTGTCACATTGTTGAGCTTAATTTATGACTTGGGGACTTGGTAAACGAATTAAAATTTGAATTTGGTCCCTTTGATCACAGAGGTAGCAGTATATATCTGAGGGTAGTGTGGGCTGTATTTCTGTCTGTCAAGGAAATATCATTTGTTATTGCACAATAACTAGAACTAGATTTGTGGAGTTAAATTGTTAAATGTATATATGTTTGCTGCGGCACAGAGATTCATACAGACTGGACAATCTTAATATTCAAGATACACAGGAGAAACTGCTGGTTGCCATTAGCAACCATGGAATATATTTATATAGGAAAAAAATCAGAGTAGTTCTGAAAGGCTTAATATAAAGGTCTGTTTCTCCACCAAAAAGAATCTTTTCTTGTTCATATTTTTATAACCTTAAATTAAGAACATGTTGTTCTCTGCGTAACTGCAGTTTAATTTAGCTTTCTAGTTGGGTAATGTAGTTTGTTTTTTTTATTTTGAGATGTGAGAAGGCTTACCTTTTTGTACTGATTTAAAAGCATTTGTAAAGTTGTTTATAATTTCTTCACAGTTTGTGGTTTGCAAAGAATTTGACTAACCTCTATTCTGTGGTATGTTTAATTCTAAAGCTTTTGTTCTGTCCTGTTCGGGCCATTTTTGTAGACTAACCTCAGACCCACCCTTTTCTTATAATGGATATCATGGCCTCTTAAGAGACTTGAGCTTTATTCCTGGCTTTTGCATACAGAAGCAATGTGTTAGCCTACTGTGAAAGGAGCCTTTGGTGTCATACCATTAGAAGCCACGTCAACCACCTTTTTTCTTTCATAAAGTGCTCACTATTATAGTTGATTTTATGGCATTGTGCAGTGCGGGAGAACTGAACTGCACATGTATACAGACTTATCACCCACAGGTGTGGCCTTTGCATTGTTACTAAGACAGCTGATATGCTTTTTCTTAGCAGGGTAGCTTTTAGATTCTAGCCAGTGGTTTTAATTCTTTAAACCCATTCAACAATTGCAAGTCATAATTGAAAATATTCCAACAAATGGATGAAGATATCTTCCCCATGATAATCATAACTTTGGGGCATGATTTCAGTCTTTCACCATTGTGTTTTTTTAATGGGACTGGTTATCCAACCACCAGTTTTCAACACCTAGGATTTGATGTTAAAAATTACATTTCTAAAACTTAGGCTGTTTTACATTTAAAGTGTGTTCATTTTTAGCTGTAACTATTAATTCAATGTTCTTAATCTTTGAGCGATGTTGGGAATTTCATGTATGATGTCTTGTACTTGGGTTCTGACACCAGGGCAAAAAGAGTGTCAGTCTCTTTCTGTGAAATAGACCTAGAAAACCTCAGATCTTTGAAATAAAGGGGATTAATTAAGAAGCCTTTCGGATGAATTGGTACTCTGATGTCCTCCTCTTATTCCCTGCTTTGAAGTTGCAGATGAGGGGGTTTAAGTGGTTAATGACTGGAGGCAGTGCCAATACTGTCGGGTTTTAATTGTTGTTGTTTGTTTAATGTGCTGCATGCTAATGAGGAATTCCCATTTTCCAAGTTTTTTTTAGTTCTGTGAAGTTCACGTCTGATAAAGAGACATTTTTGTCATGTATTACAGTTTAGAATCTACACAATTACACTACGGTATTTACTAGAATCAGCCAGGAGACTGAAGAAATTGCTGTATTAAGTGCGTGGGAGGTATTTCTAACAGCGTTTATTTACCCCTCATAATGTAAAATCTATTTTTTTCACCATACAAGTCCAATAGATGGTCAGCATACATTCAAAATGTGATGTCCCTTATGTACTGTCCTGGTTTTTTTTTGTCATGAATTACATCACCAGGTTGCCCTTTTCAAATTTGTTCTGATGACTTGGCCGTAATACCTTTCATTTAATACTCATGCGCAATAATAATGTTACATGTGTTAACTTAAAAAAGATGTGCATTCAATTATTTTTAAAGTATTTTAATATATAGACAGCATTTACCCTAATTATTAATTATGCGGTGCTAACAGGTTGGTGTCAGTAGATGAGACACTTTGAAAACATAAAAGATTATGACACTCTTGGTACTTACTTTCCAGGTTTTTGCAAACAGATTTTTTATTTTATCTGAGGTTTAGGGGTATTGCGATTGCTAATTTTATAATTCGCTAAAGTCTGTCAGGAGCCTCTGTTGGCCAGTTTTACCAGAACTTGAAGGATACAGGACAAGATAACATTTTGTCAAGGAGATACATGAAACTGCCCTGGAACTGCTGCCCTGAGTCAGAATCTGCAGAACTGTGGCTACATTCATAGTATTAGATGTGTCTTCTATGTGACAGTATTGGTGGCAGACTGTTTACCTTTTGGCTTCAGCATTCGTTGGCCTACTTGTGTGCAAAATAACTTGCGCGTTAATTTGTCCTTTTTAATGTACATTTGGAATTGGTCATTTTTCAGTTACTTTTATATCCATACATTTTGGAATTGACAGTACAATATATTTATAGCATTACAGCTGCCACTCCTGTTCAGGTTGGATACATGTAAATCTGCTCCTCTGAACTGCCTACCTACAGAGCTGTTCCTCATTTAACATTCTGTGAGCTCCACTGTTCCTGATAGGAGAGTTCATATCTGATTGGGGAGTGTCTCTCACTAACATCACTGCAAGCCAGCAGGGTCCTGGCAAATTACAGGTCAGGTGTGTGGCAGAAAGATGAGGGAAGCCTGGGTGACTAACTTAGCTGTGAATTTTGCTCATAGTTACCAAGTGTTTTGGCCTAGTATACAGTAGATTAGTGGTATTGGGAACATAGGTATGTAGCAGTGGTTGAGCCAGTCTGGACAAGGACAACAGCATCTATAAACTTAGGTTTTACTTAGATATGAGATATGTATTCTGTAATGAGTAGACCAGTAGATTAAAGCTTTGTGGCATAAACCTGTTTAGTCTAGTCTACTGCGGTATAAAGAGTGGTTCCACCCAGAGGAAAGCACTGCCCAGTGAAAAAATGAAATATCGCACTGGATATCATTATTTGCATCACAACTGTTGAGAAGCAATTCTGTTTGCTGCAGATGCATAGTAATATGTATGAGACATTCACATGAAGGCGATGAGATTTAAGGAGACTTCATATGTAGGTTTTCACATCACACATCTTTTAGACATTATGCTGTTTTGATCATAATAAAATAAGGAGGTAAAGGTATAATCATGATAAGAAAATGTATTTTTAAGTTCACAAATTAATTAGTACCAATTGCAGGGAAAGATATTTCTATTATTTTTCAGTAGGTGCTGCCTACAAAGTGCTACTAATTAAGAATTGGATTGTCAATATATACAGAGTTTTGTATGGAAGTTGTGATTATCTTAATATTGAAGGAGGATTCAATTTTGACTATTAATAGTAATATTTTGCCAAATGATACTAAAACTGGCTTTGTGAATGAGGAAACTTAACATTATTTAGTAAAGGGAATGTTTTGTGGTACAAACAAGTCTTTTGCTTCTCTGGAGACAATACTAGAATCACTAGAATTTGAAAGCTTTGGTACAGCCACAACACAAGAGACCATCCAGTAGAACATGCATAACACATGACATCATTCTTAAATAATGAATTGTCAGGCTGCAGGATTTATTGATATACAGTACTTACTCTGCAGAAAAATACTCGTCAAGCACTGACTGCAGCTGACTGCTCATTGTGTCATGCAAAATGCAGAAGGAGCCTTGTCACATCTACTGTTTCACCTTGGTTTTTATGAGAATATCCTGGAGTTTGAAAGTGTGTATGAAGAATAGATCAGAGGTGTTACCATAGTGGACTGGCATTTTTCCCTATCTTTGCAGTGAGAGCCACCACACAGTATGAAGAAGAATTGATTTTCATTGCTTGACAATTGCTATGATAGCACCATGGTAATTTTTTTTCAGCATTCATAATGCTGCAGGCTGAATCCCTGAGGGCTGCAGCTATAGCACAGCTTTCCTAGTGAAACATTTGTAATGTACGTTTTATTTCAATAGCGTTTAGAGTGGCTCTAGAACAACAGATTCTGGATACAGAAGTAATAGCAGAATATATTATAGACTGAAAAACTATACAACAGTATTTTAGCAAGTGAGAAATGCAATAAATATGGTGATATATGCTATGAACTGCTGGAGTAACCTGTATTCATGGCTTTGTGTCAGTCTATTTGAAAAGTATTTAATACATATTAAGTGTCCTAAGAATATGATCCTTTAGATGGATTAAATTAAATGCTACAATATATAACATTAAAATTCATACAAAGTCGACTTACAGGCAGGCAGTTGAGAGCACAAATTATGATATTTAATATAAATTTAGTTTTAGATTGAAAAATTCTAATAGCATTAGAATTAATAGAATTATTATAACAATTAAAATGGAATAGGTGAATAAGCAGTATCACAGGCATTTGGTACCTATTTTCTTTCTGAGGGAGATACCTTATGTCTACTTCCTCTATTACTAAAGTATAGGTATCTTGCAGTGTCTTTTTAACAGACTTCAGCAGTAAACGGTGGTAATAAACTTGGTACTGTACTTTATGCTGAATCGTACTTAGTTTCCAGTCATTTTACTGTTACATAAGACATTTAAGCATCCTTCCTGTTAATGCTCTAACGAAGTGCTAGTGTACACATTCTCTCCTTTTAAAGATTCCTTTCTGTTCATCCTATAATCTTTCTAAAGCTTTATTACACAAGTCTTTCTCTGGTTCTTTTCATCAAAAAACATGTTTACTTTATCAGAAAATCTCCATGTGTTTGCATACTTAATTTCAGCCGTAGTTTATTTTAATTTTCAGTGCTACGGATTAATTTGCCTTTGATTCACTATGATAGTCAGGCCAGAGCTTTCAGTGACTTCCTGTTGGAAATGGCATGGAATTTATCATTTGGGAGTATGCCATTTTTTTAATTGTGCGTTAAATTGGTAATAGTGCTTCGTATACAGTGTTATTTATCACATTGTATAAATTATATCTCACTGCTCATCATTGTTTTATGCTCTTTAAGTCAAAGATCTCCAGAAGAGAAATATTAAATTACAATAATTATTGTTAGTATTTATAATCATTCCTTACATTCTTTTGGAAACTCCTCTCAAAGTGCTGTATGGGTAATTAGTACTTCCCTCCATCACCACCAATGTGTTGTCCCCACCTGGATGATACGATGGCAGCCAAAGTGCTCCAGTACACTCACCACACATCAGCTATCAGTAGGGAGGAGAACAGAGTGATGAAGCCAATTCATGGATGGGGATTATTAAGAGCCCATGATTGGTAAAGCCCAGAAGGAAATTTGGCCAGGACATTGGGATAACACCCCCAGTTAATAGTAATAGTTAAAAGTAAACAAATGAATAATACATCTTTATATAATTTGCTTTTTTCTAAAAGCCATTGCTTTAAACTAAAAGAATGTGCATATCTGTGTGCAAAAAGTAATCTAAATTTACATCTTATATTACATATTTGTAAACCCATAGCTCCTTACCTAAAATATTCTTTGTATTGTTTGAGCAAAAATTCAAGCTTGCCAGTAAGTTCTGTGCCAGTCTTTTTGGCTCTACTGCCAGGTGGTAGCTTTCAATTTAGGGAAATGACAAGTAAGCAAAAATGGTTGGTAGTAATGGTAGTAATTAAATTCAGTTATTTTCTACCCATCTAAAGTGTATTGCATTTGCCCATATGATATTTGGACTAATCGTGTGTTAGGAATTCCATGTTAATATACTGGGCCGATTTCACTGTCTTCTGCATCGGGGAAAAACAATATGCAAGTGATTCCTTATTTAAATTTCAGATATCTCTTGCTATGCTTATCGAATATATATTAAAACTTTTCTTGTACTGATTTTCTTTTGTTCCTTCTTGAAGCAGTCACTCTTGAGAGAATTGTCAGTTATGCTTAAGAGCAAGTGTTTACAAAGCTTTACATTTGCTCTCAGGTTATTGATTTGGGAAAGGCATCACCTGTTGTATGTGGGGGTTGGGGTTTTGGTAAATTGTGATGGGTGGGGGAAGTGTGCAGAAAAAGCAAAATTTGCTTTAATCAGGTTTTTTGTTTAAGGTATCGGGGTTTAGGGAAAGGTCTAAGCGACACTGTCCTTGTTTAAGAAGTGTAAGCACTGACACAGGAAGAAGAAAATAGGGACATTATAATCCAAATGCGTTCTTTGATTTAAAACAAGTTAATCTGAGCTGTTTCAGTACCTGTGTGAGATTTAAAAGTGCACTTTATCCACTTCTCTTTCAGGACACAGTAATACTCCAGGGTTTGTCGATTTTAAACAGGCTTCAAGTCTGTAAGCAGGCAGTCTAAATCAAGTGATCAATAAAATATTAAATATCCCTCCACTTAAATGGTGATCTTGAAAGCAAAGAAGAAAAGGTTTAGCTGATCATATTTTTAGTTTTTTAATGGATAGACTGACATTAGTGGGTTTATATTTTTTTCTTATTCTGTGGTATTTTTTCTTTTCACTGGAAAAAATAACTGGTCATATTTTTTCTTTGTTGTATCTGGCCTAAAGAGATGGGTGCAAATTTGATAAACATCTGTTGTGAAAAATCAGTGTATCATAAGCTAAACTGTGATATACTGTGTAGAGTTTGCACTAATTTCTGGTACAGTTGCACACAGTGTACAGTATTCACCTTTTCTGAACAGGCAGTATTTTCTCTTGCAATTTCAGGAAATGGTTTATTTAATTAATGTGAGGGATCATCTAAATAAAATGGATCTAAATCCTTTGAAGTCATTATCGCCTCACTTTGTTATATTGGTTCTCTGTTTGATAGCTGTTCTAATTTTTTATTAATTATTAAATTGGTCATCGTTATTGTTGTCTTTGATATTTTGGTGAATGTTGCCTGCACTGGGGAAGGGATGCCCTGCAGGTTGCTGCTCAGTTTCTAATGAGGGGAGGTGAAGCAGAAGGGTCATTAGAATGCTCTTGTCTTTTCAGTCCCGCAGTGTTGACAAGCAGCACGCTGTCATCAACTACGACTTGGCCACAGATGAACATCTTGTGAAGGACCTGGGGAGTCTCAATGGGGTAAGCAGGGAGAGATGCTGAGTACACAAAGCATTTCTTCTTTATAATAACCAGGCTCACCGGAGGAGAAGAAATTGAGATAATTTTGTGCTGTTTGTACTTTTCATTCTGGGGTTTGTTTTGTATTTATACAGTACCACTCCAGTCAGCTGTCAGCTGTTTATATTTCTTCACAGCAGGGAAACTTGCAATTACACTGTACAGGGACAGGCGAAAAAAAGAATGTTTATGAATGGTTCTTCCAGAAATTACATTAGTTCGTCTTCAAAGTGCATATCTCGCTCATTCACTCAAGACTTGTGAAGAACATTATGGAATGATAGTTTTTTTTTTGTTGAATTCAACAACGAAAATGGAAAACAAGACTACTATTACAACACCTTAAAACACAGCTAGCGTGTCCAGACAGAATGACCTCATGTAAATTCTGCCCCTGACCTTTTTGGCTATTTTGTGTTGTCTTCTCTGTGGTGCATCAATTTAGACATTTCAGTTTGTTGTAGATGTGGGATGGCTGCAAACCATCGTTAAATCTGAGTGCAACCCAAGCAGTGAATGGGACACCAAAACTGTGTGTGGGTAGTAGAGAGGTCTCTATTACAATATTGCAGACACCAGACAGTCCTGTGCTTCACTGTCTTTACCAGCAGTCTCACTCAAGTGCTCAAGTGGCCACATTGTACTGCCACTGGATTACATAATGATCCCCTAATGATGTAATCCACCATGCAAATACTTTTCAGATGTCACTGGCAGACTATAATTTATGCTAAGAGGAGAAAAGCAGCAAAGCACTGTAGATAAACCTTATACTGGTGTGAGGATTAAGATAAGAACATTGCCTGAATGGTGGTTCTTTTGTTAATGATTCGACTGGCATCGTTCTTCGCAGCAACTTACAAGGGTTACAGAAAAGTAAAAACAATTTTTGGTTTAATTTTACAGTAACAAGATGTGTCAAGTATCAAGGTGAAAGTTAATAATCAGTAGGCTTGTTGTTCTGTTTCCTATTTACTGCAATTAACATATTGAAAATGTTGTTCCATGGGACAGTCCATGCCTAAATGGTGATCCTATATGTGTATAAACTGTTTTTTTGTCCCCCCACAGACGTTCGTTAATGATTTAAGAATTCCTGACCAGACCTACATAACGCTCAAGCTTGGCGATGTCATACGATTTGGATACGATATCCTTTGCAACATATTTTAATAGTTGGTTTTTGTTTGTTGCTTGTTTTGGCTCAGAAAGATTTCTGTAGTATATTACTGGTTCACAGGCTCATTTGGATATTTTGATTTACTGCTAGAGTTGTTTCCCATTGATACTATGGAGTTAGTTTTAGAAAATGACATTTGATGAACCACAATCTTTCTTTGCTTATGTAATCTGCATTATTGTACATTCACACTGAACCAAAAAAAAAAAACAAACACATTTTGTCCTTCAAAACGAAAAATGTTGGAAAGAGACAGACTATGACCGAGACACAAATCTCTGACAAAATGTTAATCCTCTATGGTTTAGCCAGAGGGCTTTAGATTATGTTGGCCGCTGAATCTAAAAGCTTTTGCATGTACAGTATGAAGCCCAAAGCTTAAAAATACAGTTTAAATAAATGTGAGGAAAAGATGTTTCTATTCATTTGCACAGCAGGATTAGTTGCATTCATTGTTTGAAATCAAGAAACCTAAAGTTGCTTTTCCCCTCATTACATTCTGCTGGTGTAATTGGCTTTAAAAAACGTATACAGACCACAGCTATGAATCATTTTTTGGATCGGTTATTTCCATATATGCGGCATATGATCATAAGCAACCCTTGGTGTGCCACTAAGAGAGCTTCTGAATGTTATTAAGAAATTGAATTTTGCTTCTTCTTCAGGATAATTATAATTCTGCCTGTTTACCTTTAGTAGGTTTTAGCTTTTGGTAACAATAGAGCCTGCAATGCAAGCTTTTGAAAAATAAAAGCATGCAGATTGTTATGTCGTTTTGTTTCAGGATGAGGAAGAAAAAACAACGTGAGGCTACTTTGTAAGATTTAGAAAAGCCGATGTCCCTTTAGTGTTAGCTTCTTACATGTGTTTTCGATCATCATATTTCTTTTCAAAGTAACTATACAATGATGCATTTTCCTCCATGCTTTATTAATCATGTCTTCTTTGTGGTTATGACTCTTTACGTTCACATTTATAGTTTTCTTAACATAGCTGTTACATCCCCATGTCTATGTATTAGAAAGGAGTCAGCACAGGGTTCCTGAAGAGGCCCTCAAGGTAGGCGTTCTGTTGCAATATTGTGCGTATGCATTTATTTTCTATGCCAGTCTATACCAGTCTAGCCCTTAGTGGGGATTTCCTGGCTGCTGTGATTTCTGCTCTCGAAACAACAGCTGACAGCTTTCAAGGGCCAAGCCAGATTATAAACTAAAGAGCAAATTAAAAAAAAACAGACTTCTTACCCCTCCCACTCCCATTCACTTGATTAGGTTTGCCACAGATTAAGATAAGTCTCTGGTTGGATCTAACATGTGGAGCTGGTAGCAGCAGAAACAAATAACGGACTCTCAAAATAAAGAAAGTTGCCAGGCTGTTTAGAATGTCTGTCTGGATTTCCCCAGTGTTTGCAATCTGTCATTTGATGGGGGAAGATTTGGTTTTGTATTACTGAGTCACCATTCTCATGGATATTGTTTTCAGACCAGATTTTGAGTTGAACAGACTCTGTTACAATGCCTCATTTCATAGTTTCTACCTACTTTAGGACACAAGAATGTTTTTGGTAATGCACGGACCAGATAACCTATTAACTGAAACCTGTTTATTCTTTGTTCAGAAATCATTAAAAATACATTTTCTAAAACAGTGAAAGTGCTCTTGCCTGATTAAGCATTATGTAACTCCCTCCCTCACTTTTGAATTTCAAACATTTGTCACTGCTTTGAGCTTCTGGACCTGTAAATCTTGGTGAAGCACAGAACATTGTCAGTATAAAATGTGTCCATTTTTCAAGCCTAGGCTAAAATTTGGAATCCTAGACATTTGTGTAGATGTCTTTAATGGTACTGTGTGGTAAAGTGTTTATTACTCGTGCAATGAATAGTTCATTGCCTGTGCTGAGCAAGAATGCAGAGTTTACTACGGATTTGGATAAGAACTGGGAAAAGGAGACTATCATGTGTCCTTTCTCAGCACTCAGATGCACTGACTCTTGGTCTTCACCACTCTCGTTTCAGCATGAGAAGTACACAAGCCAGCTTCAGATGAGCGTGAAGGGGCCTGAGGGCACGAAGACTGAGCACTCTGACGAGAAGGCAGGAGGTTTAGATTCCTCCCGGTGTAAACTGGAGAAAGGAGAACGCAAATGCCCGTCAGGTAACTTCATATACCTTACTGCTGCTGCTTCAAAATTGGCTACCAACTCCTTTGCGCTGTTGAGAAATACCGAGTTTACTTCGAGTTTTGAATGGCTGCCAGCTAATTGACCTGTTCGTGTAATTGATACTTGCCTTGTCAGTAATTACACACTGGAGCCTTCTTCACACACCTGAAGAAGGCTCCACGGCCGAAACGTTGTGTTTTCTTTCTTCTTTTTTTCAGCATGGAATAAACCTATTACTTGTTCCTTTGCAGCCTATGCATGCTGACGCAGCTACCCACCTGAACTACTTGTCAGTAATTAATCTTGGATATCAAGCCCTTATGTGTTTTTGGGGAGCCAGTATTAGGAAAATGCTTACCACTCTGTTGTAATCTTGGAACAACATCTTTTAGCATTGTTTGTTTTTTCTTGTTTCTGAAAGCTAAGTTTTATTGTGCTTCTTACATTACAGAGCTGCAATTTTATTTTATTTACTATAAATGCATTTCAGTTCTAACATTTTTAAGGTGCATTTAAATTTTAAATTCAATCTTAGAATATACGACAAGTAATAAGCGGAATTAAAATGCAACAAATGTGAATTGATACCAAAAACATTTGTTTTTTAAGTTCCAATATATATTTATATACCACTTTAAGGCAGAAAGTGATCTCGAAAAAATGCCAATTTACAAAATGACACTAAATATATCTATGAGCAAAATGACTGATCCCGTCTTCTGTTAGTGAAGTTGACATAGGGTAGGTAATTATAGATGAAAATTATATGGGAAGCTTGACCTTGATAATGTTTGATTATAGCACAAGACGGTATTCATCAAACTTGTGATATTGCCATGGCTGAGAAGTTTGAAAGATCTTCCACCATGCTGAAGCATCTGAAATAGATATGTTCCTGGGTTTCTGAGCATAGATGTGCACTAATGCAGAACTGCTGTAGGCTTTTTAAAGGCATCACCGTTAGTCTAAGACCAAGAAAGGACCTGTATTATATAAAACATGTAGGTTGGTTTTGAATTTGTTTGAGAGTAGTCAGCTGTATATTTGGGTCTAAACGTTTTTCATTTGTTTTTGCTGAAAAAAAAACACAATTTCAACAGCAAATCTTTATTTCCTTTTAAGATAAAAAATATTTTTTATTTGTTTTCAATTAAACTTTTACCTATGTTTTTAGAAAGATACTGTATCTGAATTTGGAGTAGAATTCACCCAAGTTATAATAAATGTAAAACTGTAATCTCTTTATGAGTTAATGTAATGTGAAAGCTGTGCTTTCTTCCTTTTAGACATATACAGTGCCAGGGTGTACAAAGTTCTCACATAATATACAACTTTAAATAAAAAGTTAAGTTGTGATGTACTTCACATAACAATGACACATTGTACATTTGCGTTTTCCCTGCAGATTGTTGTTTACAGGGAAATATAACTAAAAATAAGTTTACACAGACAGGTTGTTTTTTTTAAATACTATGAAAATTATTTTTTTAGAGAAGACCACATCAACTGCAATGTGCACACTTTATAGAAGAGAGACCTTTGGCAGATACCTTTGATCCTGACTTCTGATGTGTTTAAGCAGAAATGGTGAAGTACTGACAAAAATGAAGGGTTACAGTATGGGTGTGCAGAGAGCAGCTCTTTCTATGTAAATTTTAAAGTCTGTTTCTTGGGCGACATCCTGTCATAATAATAGAATGTGCTGACAGCTGTCTGAGATAATAAGAAGTTGCACGTTTTTCTTTTTAACATCTGCTAGTTTTATTTTTAAGAACACTTTAAGCATCTGAATTCATTTTAGATTTTTCTGCTCTAAATATAATTCTCACCTGAAAGCATTGCCATTCAAGGAGTCTGTGAACCCTTTAACCTCCCATCACTGACCTAGGTCACACCTGGGAGCAGTTCACATTTACAGATCAAGACATCAGTCAAGGAGTTTATACAAATAAAGAAGTTCCTTGGTGTGTTCACACAGGTATGTCACATTGAGCTTAGACTTCTTGAACAGAAAATGACACAGTCCTCGTAGTGCTCTATGAAATTTTAAGAATGATCACTTTAGGATCATACCAGCTCACTCAGCTCACCAAGAGTTACTTACTGTATGTAAAATTCTCAGCTGAGGGTTTCGGTGGCCTGAATTTCAGATGTTATTCAATCAAATATCAGAAAAGCAATTACACCCACAATGGAGCATATTTGAGAACTAACTGTGTTGTGATACAAGCAAAACTCTGATCTGATTGTTTGGTAAATATGCTTGATAAAATGAGTAAGTAATACTTAGTTTAGATTACAAGTACAGATAAATTAGAATTTTATCTAAAATCAGGAATTCCCTAGTTAGTCTTTGGTCTTTCCTTTCAGAGCAGAATTAACAAGAAATTCATTGTTACTTGATACTTGTTTCAGTGCATAACAACTATATTCTGTAAGGCTCTGTGAAGGTCTTGGGTGTTCCAAGTGAGTTAAAGGGAAGAGCTCTCAAGTCTTGCTTTGCTGGCAGTTTAAAGCGTCTGTCACATCCTGCTGCTGTACAGAAGGCAGACTGTTGGCTCTAGGCCTGTTGCTAGTCTGCACTGTATTTAGTCTGACCAAACCCAACTAATTTTGTGTGTGTTACTGATTATTTCTCTATAGAGAACTGTACGCATGCTGAAGGACACTGAATGTGAGCTAACAACTCCTTAATTGTAATCAAGACAATATTTTCAAGTAGATAAAGGATATTCTATCAAAATATTAAAGTCTCAATGTTGTTGAGACTTTAATATACAATAGATTTGCTTAAACTGTAAAATGAGGCTAAATTGGGGAAAACAGTTTTCCTGCCTGCTGGCTCAAGCAAGGCTTTTGGTTTTCTGTATTTTTAGATCTTGGATAAATGGTATGTGCACCATGCATGTAACTTAGGAAAATGGAAGTTTTGTATTCGGTGTGCAGATGTTATTTTGGAATGCTTTTCCTAACGATGGGAAATGCCGATTTTTTGTGAAAAGCCAGCAGGAGCGTTTCTGAAGTCTGATGTGTGAATGTGATCATTCGTCTTCGAAATGTGAAAGTGTGTCTTTTTTAAAACAAAAATGAACTAGGTAATGTACATTTTTGTTAACGTTGTCTATTAACATTATCTAATAAGTTTTGATAATAATATCTATTTTTTAAAAAGGTTTTTTGACAGGCTTCAATGTCGATGCCATCCAATACATTTTAAGTTAATAAATGAACATATCTTATGGTTCCTATCAGGTACCCAATAAAGGCCAATATAGTTAATATTGTCACCTTTTCATTCTAGAATAGAATATTTTGTACACACACTTCTTTAGTGGTGGCGATAACACATTTGTACAAATGGCAATGATTTGTGTAATTGATCTGCAGATTGCTTTTAAATAACTCTTTTAGTTAAAAGTGATTTAGATAGTGATTGTAAACGTTGCTATCTATTTTGTGGCTTTCCTGAATGACTAGTAGTTCCTGGTATTTGGGACATGAGACATGTGAAGCAGGCTGTACTTTTTACAGAACGATGGAATCAAATATAGAAAGGTTGTATTGGGAAGATGTTATGCGTCCCATACTAATAAATCAGTCTAATTCTATTCATGATATAAAGTCAAAGAAATGCTTTTGTCCTCAATTTCCTGTTATTTCTGCATCATACTGTACATATCCTAACATTTCTAATTCTTATTGCATTAGTTCATATGACGAACTAACAACTCCAGCAAAAGTCAAATTTTATTAAGACTTTATTAATTTATTGAATTAATTTATTAAATGGGGTTGGGAGAATTTGTGGGTACAGAGCTATTTGCACTAGCATCCTTCATATATTGTACTTTGAAGTGAAAAATTGAATAATTTGTGAAGTACAGCTAAATCTACACACATTTAATGGCTATGCTTGCCTTACTTGGCTTCCATACATCTTGAAGGAGACATTTCACAAACAGTTTTCATGGGAATAGTCAGAAAGAATGTCAAATGGCAGTCTGAGCAGAAGAACTACTGTACTGGGAACCTCTTAAGAACATGTTTAATGGGTCAAGAGACAAGTAAGAAATAAGACGTCAGGAAGGAAACCAAAGATATAAACCACCTGCAAAGTCACACAGTAAATCCTTTTGTGAACTGTGTGCCCGAGATTGCTTTGCTTTTTGTTCCCTTCTCCTGCCAGTTGGGATTAGTGACTCACTTTAAAACAAGTCCCAGTAGCTGCAAGCAGAAAGGTCGTGCAGCCATTCTTGTTGTTTTATTCTTCCAGAGTCTCATTATTTCACAATTAACTGATGTGTTAATTTTGAAAGGATATATTTTAGATTGCGCAGTGTAGATCAGGAAAGTTGTTCCAGTGGCTTTGTGTCCTGGAATAACATTCTATAAATTCTACCTCACCTGAAGCTCAGCGTAAGTGATGCAGCTCCACACCCTTTTGAGAGCGAGACATTGTTATTGTGATGGCAAAATATTTCATTTCCTTTGTCGAGGAAGCAATCTGTGGTGAAATAAAATGGGAGAATCAAGCTAGTACTTTAGTATTTGGCTGGTTTCAGATAGTAAATGTAATTTCAAATAACATTTTATTAAACAGTTGTGATTTCCATCCTGCTGTGACTTTTATTCACAATTCAGTGAGGCATTGTTGTATATGAAGTGTAAATTCAAGTGTTGTACTGATGTTGTAACCAATGTTGTGCTGACTGCAGTGCTTTGTAAGAGAGGTTACAGATCTTTTTATGTTTATCTTTTTCCTTTCTCATCATATTACATTTGAGATGTTGGTAGGAAATGTTTTGCTTGGCTGGTTAGTACAGTAGATAATCTGAGCAGAACCAACAGACTGTCACAACAACTATATCCATAGATCCTTTTTTGTGTTCTCCACACTTTCTTTCCCTGAGGAATCTTGGAATTCTTCATTTATAAGGTTGTATGAATAGATCATTTTTTTGCAATAGAAGTTCTGTGCCTGCAATCAATGTTAACTTGTTGAGTTTTTCATGCAGGCATTTCTTACAGGCCTGATATTGTGAAAAATCTGCCCTATAGAACAGTCTACTTAAAAGGCAATTCTATGGTTTTAAAAAGGTTTTTTCTTTCATTTTGTTAAAAAGGTTTTGTTAAAAAGGTTTTTTCTTTCATTTTGTTAAAAATAAATTCCCCAGAAGACACATCATGCATTTTTTCTTGTTAGGTTTTGTCCATTAAGTCATCTTTTATTTTAAGAAATCCACAAGCAGCAGTTTCTCTGTAATAAGAGACTACAAAATCTATCTGGCATATAATTTGCAAGCTTATGTTTTTCGTAGTGGTTTTGTTCTACCACAAGTAAGAATCAGTGACTTGTTAACTCAAAAGGTATTTTTCTTTCAAGCTAAACCAGTTTTAACATGGAAATTTTCAGGAGGCCCGCATTCAGACTGGATTTAAGCACTGCATATATTATATGTAGAGAACTTTTAAAATGTAGAAATGCTTCATTTTAAACAAGCATACAAAGCTGTTCTTCATTAGAAATGATCATAATTATTTTATCACATTGGTATGACGGCTATGTTTCTGGATTCTGTTTATTTAATTTCCAAGCACCAGTGCCATCTTGCCTGTGTTGTTTGTGCTGTAACTCTCTTTTAGGTTTGCATGTGCTGTCATGTTTCCTTGGCAACACCTGCCTCGCCCTGCGAGGCGTTTCTGACATCCTGGTTTATTGTAGTCAGCATAGTCTGGGCTACATGTCTTGAGCTTTTTAGAAGTCTATATCTCAGTATCTTGCTTTCAGTCCTGGCCTCCCAGTGATTGCCAGGGATAAGATTTCACCAGATGCACACATTTTGTTCCTTTTACCCTCAAGCCAGCCCTTTTCTCTGATGTATCTGATAGAAGACATAAATGTAGCTTTCAAAGAATCCTGAATAGTAGTGTATTTCACAAATTGTATATTCTAGTTTGTGACATCATCACCATGCATTTGAAGATTAGAGGATACAATGCTAAATGTGCTGTATACTGTATAACCAACAGCAAAAGGATTTTCATTTGTTTGACTGTTGGTAGGGGCAAAACTGCATGTTTGCATCCATATTTTCCCATAACAAATTTACAGAGATGTGGTGCTGTTCAGCGACAAATACAGTCAATTGCAATACATATCCCATTTATTTTAGCAGTCCTTGCTGCAGATGCACAATTTTGGTATGAAATGAAGACTGCTCAATACGTAATAATACAATGTGTGCTATTTGTAGTGTTAAATTGCTTTTTGTCATGTTTTACTTTATTGATTATATGATGCAGATGACTTCACAAAGAATGTAGTCAGTGGAAGAAAAAAATAATTCCATAATGTCTCAACATCTTGCTTGATAAGGACTCTTAGAAAATTAATTTTCAGAAGCTTGTTTTTTTCTTGGGAGACTACTGTCTCAATACAATGGCAGTAGTTACATATATTTCATTAACAGTATTAAAATAAACTTGCTGGTGATTTTAAAAGGCAAAAACCTTCACACCTCTCAGGAGGATGTCTGCAGTTTGGTGGTCTTTAGCCATGTCACAATCCACGTATGTTTAAACCAAAGAACACATGCTTGGATATTAATTTTTAAATATGACTGATTTCACAAGCTAAACTATATTAACAGTTATGGTTTTGTTTTGATTTTGTTAAAAATAGTCTTATTTTACACAGAATAAAAGTGCAATAAATAATATGTAGTTTTTCCAGGTGTTTGATAGGGGCCACAAGTCAGTTTTTCCATACGGTTGCCTTTTCCTTTTAACCTACAATATAGTGTTGTTTAATGTAAACAGTATAATATGTTTTTTTTGTCTTTATTATTTTCTTTGATGTAATTCATAATTGTACATGATGGAAATGTCATTTACTTGTGCCTCTGTTTCTTTTTCCAACCCTGGTCGTTTTGATTGTTATTATCTAAACAGTTGATCATAACCACTGGGTAGCTTGACTCATCCAACATTCAAAACATGAAGTCATTTTATAAACTGAAAATCTTCAGGTTGCAATGACTGTATTTTGCAATGCCCTTGCATATGCTTATCTATCATCAGTGTGATGAGAAAATTTGGGTAATTTTTTCATATATTTTTTTAATCCCCTTTTCCTTAAACATGAATCTTGCATATTGTAAAACTTGAGCACATATTTCACAAAGACAGCAGAAGATTCTAAATCCTCTGGTCTGGGATCATCACATTTTAATACCCCTTGGTTATGAAAGTTAGCTCCTTTTGTACAGTGTATTGCTGATGGAAAAAGTTGTGCCTTGTAAGATAACTGCACTGTACCCGGTGCCATGTTGTGATGATATTCTGTTTCTTCTGTGTCCAGAGACCCCGATGTCTCGTCCCACTCCCCTCTATGGCCAGCCCTCATGGTGGGGGGAGGATGATGCTGGGAACAAGGTGCACCACACTGAGGGACGAAGAGCAGATGAGCCTCATTCAGGTCAGAGATATTGAGGTCATATTCAGTTTTAGTCTAAATGAAAGGCCTATTGTATTGAATTTACATATTTCTACATATATTTACATTATTCATTATTCATTCCGGGCGGCACAGTGGAGCAATGTTTAGTATTGCTTCCCCATAGTACTGAGGTCAGAAAACCTGAGGTGCTTTCTTCCTGGAGTTTGTATGTTTTCCTTGTGTTCAGGTGGGTTTTCTCTAGGTGCTAAAGTTTCCTCCCACAGTCCGAAGACATACTCGTGAGTTAATTGGCTTCTGGGAAAACTGGCCATTGTGTGAGTTTGGGTCTGTGTGTCTTTCCAGTGATGGACTGGTGTTTGTCCAGGCTGTATCCTGCCTTGTGCCTGTTGCTCGCTGGGATAGGCTTTGACTCCTCTGTGACCCTTTTTTAAATCTAGAATTACTATTTTTTTAACCCTATTACTATTTTTTTAAAATTTAGAGTCACAAATCGTGTGTTTATCACGTCTTGGCTCTTGGCCACAAACTCTGCAACCTCCCATGAGACAACTCGCCTACCTTCTAGTCATTGGTTGTCACAAGCTACACCGTGCCATGCAGGTTCAGCCTCGATTGGAGGAGAGGACTAGATCCTAGGACCTTACTTGACTTAATCACAAACCTCCCCTTGGGATATCTCAGCCAGTGTTGCACCACAGTTTGTGGAAGCCCAGTCACAGTCAGCTAGTTACATAACCGAGGCTTGAACCCATAATACTTGGATTGTAGGATCAGTGGGCAAGTGTCCTTACTAGTGGACATGCTCTGGGACCCTGAATTCTTGCGTTTTCAGATCATTTCTTGTCAGTATGGTATTGACAGGCTGAAGATTTATTGGGCCCTAATTCATAGCTCAAGTAACCTCTAAGAATGCTTTCACCTTGACATGCCATTAAGCTGTAAAGCCTAGAAATCTCAACTGAAGGATTAATATCTATAAGCAAGTGCAAGGAGCATTATTCTTTCTAACAGCTTTCCAAATACTTTTATTTTCTATAAAGGTTTTTGGATCTTTCTTGGTATTTATTTTTACTGGACCATTTTCCCATTTAGAGAATGTAACAGCCTGGTGCTAAGTGGTGTATTTGTAATATAAATTGCCTTCTCAAATTTGAAGTCCCTGCAGTATTTGTAAGCAAGTTGTATAATTTTGATTTAGACCTGCAGTAGTCTTCATAACTGTCTGATATGAATGAGTATGAAAAAATGTTCTGTTGTCTGGCTTTTTTTCCAAATCAACAGACAAATTATATAAAAACTAGTCTGCTGGTAGGTTTCCCTTATAAATCAGTGAGCTCAGCTGAATCATGGATAGATGAGAGGAAAACCAATTTATCATGGAAATGTAGCATTTCATTTGAAAAGCAAATGATGAAAAAATTGGAGCTGCTTAGACAGAGATATGTTTGTTTAGTGCTGGTTTAGCACTGGTGGGAAAACTCCTTGCAGTATTTAGATGAATGTTCATGAGTCTGAGGCTGAGCATTAAAAAATTTCAAACTTTTAAGGATGGCCCTGAATGTACCCTGAAAAATGGAAACATGTTTATAGCAACAGCCCAGTGCATTGAGAAAAATGCAAATTAGCTACAGTGGGAACAATGCAGTTTAATACTAATGGGGAAGATCATAGTGAAGTGCATGGAATGTATCTGCCCTGCTATTTGCAAAGAGCCTAAAGTGAGTGCCTTTTCACAAATTTGTCATAATAGGAAACCTGTGATTTACAAATGTTTAGCAGGAAGCTGTTTCTATTTAGTTGTTGAAGACCAAGTTCATTCTTTTCTGTTTTTTTTTACAGTGAAACAGCTTTGTAAAGGCTAATATGTTATCAATCAATCAAAGTTTATTTATCAAATGCACAACAATACAGCATGCAGCAATAGTTGCTGGAAATGAGATAAAATCACAAAATTAAAGTTACAAGATAAGGTTACATAATAATAGATAAAAGTGCAATAGAAATTGAATAAAATAAACTCAGACAAAACTCAATATAAATAGAGCTGCAATGTGTCCAGGGTGTATGCAATACATTATGTCCAAGTAGTGCAGTATGCCGAATAGAATGAAAACTGTATGTCCGTGTAGCCATTACACGTGATTTGCTGAACAAACTGCAGTTTGGCTATTTAGCAGTCTTATTGCCTGGAGGTAGAAGCTGTTATGTAATCTGTTGGACTTTGAATGCTTGGGTACCATTTACTGTATGGTAGGAGAGAAAACAGTTTGTGACTGGGATGACTGGGGTCCTTGAGAATGGACCTGGACATCTGGCTGAGTAGATATCCTGGATGCTTGGTGGTTTACAGCCGGTAATGAGCTGTGCTGACTTCACCACCGTCTGCAGTACTTTGCGATCCCGGGTGGAGCAGTTCCCATACCAGGCAGTGATGCAACCAGTGAGGATGCTCTCAATAGCGCACGTGTAGAAGTTGGCCTGGATATGTGACACATGCCAAACGTCTTTAGCCTACGGAGAAAGAATAAAACATTTTTGAACAACTTCATCAAAAAATAAGTGGCCATTTTGATTTATGTTTACTCAAGTGTTCATTTACTTTTATTAGTTTTAGCTCATTATTTTAATTTAAATTTAATTTTAATGTATAAATTGTGACTGAATTATGAAGATGTCAGAAAGGCAGTATGTTTAGAATCTTTGAGTCATGTAGAATTGTACAGTATGTGAAAGAAAGTAAAAAAATCAGTCTGTTTAAGCAGGTGATTTTGCTGCAGTAGTGTGTCTAAAATACTCTGCTTGTTATCATACATTGTACAGTGCATGTAAATTTATAGCAGTGAGACCTTGTTTTACTTTACAGGTTCTGTACTTGTTCATTTAAATAGAACGTTTGGTATAAATTCCTAAGTGAGAACACATTAGATGTGATAGTAACAAGTAGCAGCATGTTCAGGTAATCTGTCCTCAGGCATGTCTTGTAATTAATAAAAGATTGATTGGTGTGTACTAGAATGTTACACTTAGAAAAAGCCTTTCAGTTCTTAGACTGCTCAAGCATTGCAGGCTCTCTATTTTCATGTGTGTGCTATAAAATTAATGTTTTTTTTTCTGACATGTGTATTGTAATTGATTGCTGTCCTTATAGGCTTTTTTGGTTTCTACCAACAGAGAGCCCCAAGGACAGCACAAGGCATGACCCAGAAATAAATGGCACCATCTCTGACTTTAGAGAATCGCAGGGTAAGTCCATCTATTCTTACCGGCGGGAGCCGAGCTATTTCGAGATCCCCACCAAGGAGTTCCAACAGCACACCAAGTCACCAGAGACTGAGGTCCACGAGATTCCCACCAAGGACACGGACACTCTGGCAGTGCCTACCACCCCCACCCCACCTGTCGTCCAGAGCCACGCCTCCTTCACCATTGAGTTTGACGAGTGCACACCGGGCAAGATGAAGATCAAGGACCATGTCACCAAGTTCTCCTACCGCCAGCGCAAGCTGCCTGGCAAGGATCTGGCCACCCCTACTGAGGTGATGTCTGCTGAGAGCAAGGTGGCGGACTGGCTGGTCCACAGTGACCCCAGCATGATGAGGAGGAAGCCCCCCTCCGAGGATGTTTACAGCACCAAGAGCGACCTGCCCGTCCATGTCAAGATTCTGAAAGGTGAGTTCTCTCCCCTGTTGTTTTTCAAAGCCGCAATTCACACATCTTTTATGCTTGGGAACGGTTTGTGACCGCGTTTCACCTTTTTTGTAAAACATTTTGTAAAAACATTTCTTTCACCTTTTCTTTGTAATTTTCTTTTGTGCTTGTTAGGTAAGACTCTAGGATAAGCACTTAACACTGAACATACTGGCATGTCTTACTGAGTGGAACGGTTAGATAAAATGGGAAATATTGATAATATTTCAATAAATAAAATATTGATAGAACTTTGCTAGAGTACTAATTACTAAAAACAGTTGCAGTATACTATAGCTCTAGTGAGAACGCAAAAAACTCCACTAATTTTAAACTTTAAGCTTTGATTGTGCAGTTTTGCCCCTTGTTAGTACTTACCCGATTATAAGTGTAGAAAGAGATGTAATCGTGAGTAAATAAATCAGTGTTGAGTAGTTAGTGGTTTAGGCTCTGGACTCTGAGCCTTGGGCCTCTATCCTAGGTAGGATATTCTTGTTCAGATTAAGAGTGAAGTCCTGCTGTACAAATTATCATTGTAAAATGAGAATTAATCAATTGACTTAGTTGCTTAAATAAATTGTATAAAGTTAATTTTTTCTCTACAGTTTGTTGTCTCCCCTTCTTTGTGAGTAGACAAACAAGGAATCTGAGATCTGACAAAAAGCACAGTTTTCCTATTCATATGTAAAGGAGGACTGTTTTTGAAATATTTTCATTTCTGCTCTCTAGTCTAAAGAAAACTCTTTTCCACGCGTTTGTGTTCTGTGCAGGCCATCATCATGAAGATGGGACTCAGAGTGACTCTGAGGACCCCATCCTGGCAGAGAAACCAGACAAACAGCAGCATCACCAGCCAGCTGCCCCTTTGGCTCCCTCGGAGCCAGCCTGCTCTCCACTGGGATCACACTCTCCCCCTCGGAGCCAGGCCAAGCCGGAACCGGAGGAGGTGCTCAACCAGCAGGCTTTCGTTATTGAGTTTTTTGATGACAACCCCCGCAAGAAAAGATCTCAGTCTTTCACTCACAACTCGGCCCACGCCGACTCTTACTCCGCCCTGAAAGCTAAGCTGGAGAAGCGTAAGGGGGCCCTGGCTGGGGAGAAAACTGCCATGGTGGCGTCAGGTCACATCCCACCAACGCAGCAGGTCACAGTGCCTCTGAAGACCCATGGTGCACCTCAGCGGGCGAGTTCCCTGAAAAGGGAGAAGACTGAAGATCGCCTCTGCACAGGATCGTCTCTGTTCTCTTCCCGCACTTCTGTCACTGTCAAGCCCTTTGGAAGCATGGGAAAGAAGTCCAAGCTGGCCCAGGAATTTGCGGCAGAGTTCCTGAGAGAGTCAGCCCATGGCGTCTCTCCAACCCGTGAAAAGACATCTCCGCCTCCTGCTTCTGCTCCACCAGTTCTGGTTTCTCCTTCCCTCTCTCATCCTCCTGCTCTCTCTTCTCCTCAGTCTTCACTTCCTCTTCAGTCTTCTACTCCTGTCCCAGCCCCACTGTTGCCCCTTGCTGTCTGTGGCATGGATCTGAAATCCTCAAAAGCCTTGAGGAATGAGGAAGAGGACAGCCTCAGTGATGCTGGAACCTACACCATTGAGACCGAATCCCAAGACAAAGAGGTGGAAGAGGCCCGCAACATGATTGATCAGGTAAGGGGAGTCCTACAGTACGTGTTAATCACTTATTGCCTTGATGGTATGTTTTTTGTTCAGTGTCAGTAGTGACATTCCATAAGTTCCCATTTATGTTGCAGAGTATTAAGTATGTTTGTAATTAAGTTAGTTCATTTTATGTGGCCTATAAAATCTTCATTCCACAGGAATTTTAATCTCACTACAAAAATACAACAATGACAATAATCTGATCATCAATTGTAATTGGCAGTATTTAAGACTTTAAGGTCCTGATTAAGTCAAAACTTCAACCCATACATCACAAAAACAGGTCACTTCATGTTAGACTTGTCACAGTTGTCCTCAGATTCCCTCCTGATGACATTACAAATTCAGTACTGGCAGGCATTTGGTTGTCTTAAGTCTATCATATTCCGGGTAATGTGTAATATTCTGTTGGTGAGTTGTTAAAATTTATATGTAATCTGGACATTGGTCTGTTAAATACAGTATTTGTGTTCTGTGGAATCATTCACTGTTTTTTCTAGCAAAACAAATTGATCCAGGTTGTTTACGTTGTCCTGGAGAAAATGGATTTTCATCTAAATATAGAGCACTCAGAATATGAAATATACCCAGCAGTGTGTTTACACAGTCTGCTTATGACTTTCCAGTGTCATCTTGTAAATTGTACCAAGCAAACTGAAAAAGTCTGCCAGAGCAGTTATATATTTCCTGTAAAACACAGTCAAGCTCTCACATTTTGTACGTATTGTAACAGCACTGTACATGCAACATAAAATATTTTTCAGAAAAGACTTGAGCAGATACTGTGAATGAGCAGATAAAGTTGAGCAGGTAAATGGCAGACTACGGAAGGGTCCTTTCTTTAACAAACCTTTTTACCAAGATCAATATTGTTAGCATTCTTGAGATAGTGAATATTTAGTCAATTAATCAGTCTCTGATAATAACTGATAAAAATAAAAAGTGTCATTTTTGCAAGCTTCTGGAGTCTTTTTCTGTATTTTTTTGTGTTCCATCACTACCATTTTGGTGGAATCATTGGATTATTATGGTAGATATTCTAATTTTGTCATGTTTTTATTTAGTATGGCAGTATTGCATATAAATACGGTTTATTACAGGGACAACAATTTCTCAAAAGTAAACACTCCTCATCTTTTCTTACAATGTTATTTTGTAAGCTGTGATTCCTTGTTATCTATTTGTAACTTTTTGCAATGTTGACAAAGTCATAAGACATTGATTCTGATTATAAATTAGAAAACCTACAACCAATTACTTAGAAAGTTCCTCACAGCATTGAGAAAAGAACATTATATCATTTCTTGAGAGACCAGCTAAGCTTTTTTCATCTGCTATAGAAGACCAATTAGGCCTTCAGGGCTTTAAGCTTCAAGTCAAAATTAAGCCCTGTGGTATGTGTCATAACGGAACGACACCATCTTAAGAGAAATTATATTACTACTTACATTCAGTGTGAGTAATAAAGTGATATAAGGCTCTTCCTTAATAAAACCCAACATCTGACTTTGTCATTACCATATATTAAAGGGGAACTTTAATGCTATTTTCATATTTCGGGGGTTCGAAAGAATCGGCATTGATGAGTGCATTTCATACCTCAATGAAAGTAAAATGTAAACAGCTTGTAAATTCTCTCGTTTTCATCACAAAATAAACTCAATTTCCAGGTATGCGATTCAAAATGAGACGACAAAACTTCCGGAGATATGTGCCGGCCCTATGACATTGTAAACAAGCAGGCTTATGAATACATACAGTAGCTTTTAATGCAATAGAAATATTGCTTTCGGTTTTAAGACAGTTTTGCCAACAAATACAATGTTAACTCTCCATGCCAATCAATTTTGGAACATTTCTGCAGTGAATTGTCTGCTGCATAACCTGTATTTATTCATTTGTACATCACATTATATTAGTTATTAAGGAGACTAGTGAGCAGGAAGGGCTTGTTGCAATTTGTAGAAACTTGAATGCGAGTTTGCGACTACGTGGTGACTTACAATACTTTCACATTGTGAGTTCATGATTTTGTGTTTAATTTGAAATTTTACATTTTTTTCAATAATGTCAACAAAATTATTTTGTTACCGAGACCTAATAATCGCTCTGAGAAATTGGGACTGCAGTTCCCTTTTTACTGTCCTTAGCCTTTCAACGCTGATTTGATTCAATATTGTTTTAAATGCTAACTTCAAAAAAGGAAAAAAAAAAGAAGCTCTTCGAACAGCCATAGAAGAGAGGATTGTCTGACATCTGTAGTTTGAGTACGTAAAGTGTGTTTCCTTTAGTGACAAATGACTTCTAGGCTTATCTTTTGGACTGAGTCCAGGAGAAACATCACTGTCTGTAGGAGATAAAACCTGAAGATTGTTGTGATGCTTGTTTTTTATTTTTATGAGTGATGGCAAAAATAATTTATCTTTTGGGTAAAATGCTGTAAAATATAATTCTACTTCCTGCTAAAGTTGCGAACAACTCCAACCTAAGCAGCCTTATTTACCTGCATTTTATCCTGTTCTTCCAAGTCTCTGACCCTCCCCTGTGTCCCTTGTGCATGCTGGACCATGCTCCCCTGATGCGTCATGCTAGCAATGAGTGCGAACACACCAATCAGAAATCTCCCCAGGGCTGAATGAAAAGCAGTGGTCCAGCCTTTGGCCTTCATATTCCTCACTTCCAAATTTAGCTGTCTTTTGTTCATGACCCTTGTATTTCTGTACAAGGAAGAGAAAGGCATGTCAGCTGCAATTAATTTGTCTGCTGCATTCTGTTAGGCTTCTGTTTTAGACTTGTAAAATTGAAATTATTTATAAGAATTTAAAAGATATTACTTGAAACGCATGGGAAAAGATGCACTTAAATTGATTCAAAGCAAAAAGCTTAGGACCCATTTCAAGCAGCTGCCTTTAGACATTAAATATCACTGTTCCATGATGTACAATATGTTGTGCGATTTCAAGGATGGTGTAAAATCAGCCATGTAATTCCAAAGTGGAACCTGATTTAGCTGATTTTGTACTTCTGAATTTACAGTTTTAACTAGATAGCTCTCTAATAACCTGCATACACATGGCGGTCATAATATTAGGCCATGTAATACTATAATAATAAATAACTATAATTCTGTCACTTTATTCATAATCCTTAGCTTTTGTAGTTAACTGTGTCCGTAATTAAATGCTTAAATGCCAGACCACTGCAAAATTCTGAGTATGTGAAAAAATGACTCAGTTTACTCCTGGACCCTGTTGTTTAAGTGTTTGGCATGTCGTTTTTTTTTTAACCTAATTTGCCTGGGTGTGAAAATTTTGTGCTTTTGAACAACATGTAAAATTAAGGTGTACCTGCAATGAGAGCTAAATACTGCTCCTTGAGCGAATACAACTACTGTTAAATGGAATTATGTGATTTGAAAATATGTCAGTTTAGATATTTGCTACCATTTGTTTCCCGAGATTAAATATTTTTAGTACAGTCTTGGGAAATTAGAATATAGATTCATTTCTTAATCGGTATCCTTAATGACAAGGCCTTTATATTGTTAGAAATTCTAAATCTGTAGAGGAGAATAAAGCTTGTTTAAAGACCTACTGCTTTTTGTTACACCTTATGTATTAATTGATTTATTTATTTTTTTCTGTTTTAACTTGGTTTACACCTTTCTTCATGTATTGTGACTTATGAAGGGAAGTATAGAAAATGTTGTCCACATAATGCCTTTTAATAGTACTCTGTTATGCTGCGAAATGAATCTGCTGTCCATCACCTGATCCAGACCACCTCTTCTCACACATGCTTTATCTTAACAGGTGTTTGGTGTTCTCGAGTCCCCCGAGTACACCGGCGTTTCTACGGGCATATATAGGCCCGTAATTAATGATGACAGGGAAGAACAAACTAGCTGTCGGCATAGCAAAAGTAGTTCTCTGGATCAAAAGGCAACTCCAGTGCAGGGCTATAATCCAGCTGCCATTAGTGGCCAACATGCTGGAGGAGCTCAGGTAATGCGTCCTAGCCAGCGTGTTACTCACTGATTCAACACACTGGTCACATCTATGCCTCAATTATTTCATCAATCATTTCTAGAAGAAGCACAAATTAGCATGCACGCATTTGTTGAGTTGAAGTGACATTTTGATTTTCTCCTTGCTTCCTTTCTATTTTTCCTTGTTTATTTTTTATTCTAGTGTTTCACCCTTCGTCTCACCAGTTGAGGTTTCTCTCTGCTGGGTGGAAATTATTTTATAGCAGTGCTGGGATATGTACTTGGGGGTTGATGTATTTGTGCGTTTAAAAGGCACACTTTTGCCAGTATGAAAGTCTTCAACATTTTACTTATCCTGACAAAGACATTTTGGCTACATTGCCATTTCATTGGTCTTTTTTTATTTTTATTCCAGTTGTAACTGTAACCTGTACCTGTAACTACAATATCTGTCAGATATCTCAGAAATATCTCAACCTCAAAAATCAGTATTTATTTCAGTGCTGCTTTTTAAAAGTCATTTCACAACACATGCCAGTAAGGAAGACTCCAGTATTTCAAGAAACACAAAGAAATACAGCAGTATTTCTCTACCAGGTTATATTGTAGTAATTCTAAAAGTTTTTCAATAATTTAGCATTGATTTGTATACGAAACAAATCTAAATCTTTCTTCATTTTGTGTTTATATATATTCACTGTTTGTGTACTCACAGTGGGTGAGGTTAAAAAAACTAAAAGATCTGAGCAGCATTCATAGAATTGTAAGTTATTAAAGAAATTTTCCAAATTTGTTTTAAACTCTGCCCTCACAGTTCCAACAGGAACCTCTCCTAAGCACCATGTATTTGCATGAGGCCTGAGGATGTCTACTTTGTCCTCTTATCTAACAAACATCCTTATTACACCAGGACTAAGGCTTTTTCTGTCTACCAGTTGATTTAAATATATAGTGATTTGGGAAATACTGTATGACCAGCCTGATGAGGAAAATGTGAAAATCTAAACACTGATTTTTCTTCTCTTCTTCAAATTTGGGTATCTTCTACCGAAATTTGAAGTTCAATACAGATCTCGGAGAAACAGTGTGGTGTTTGACATGGGCTGTGAAATGACTTAATCACTCTAACAACTTCAGTGCATTGCTTCCCACCAGTTCAGAGTTGTCAGTGACCACAGTTGGTGTTGCTGTTGCAGATGCGACCAGTTGGCCCTGTGGGTGTCGGGGGTCCCAAGTGGGTCTCTCGGTGGGCAAGTCTGGCAGACAGCTACAGTGAATCTGGGTCCGCAGGGGGTCACGTAGACGCAAAGCATCAAGGAGAAGTGGCTGATGGAGGTGAGGGGTCAAAGACAAGACAAGATTGCAATTTGTGTCCATTGCCACAATTTATTCACGCCTATTTCTGTAAAGTAAAATGTACCTTCCTTACATTTTAAAAAGAGATGATACAAAGAGCAATGCTAAAGGAAATGGCTGTGGAATCTTTCTAGTCTTCCACAATTTCCACAATGGAATTTCAAAATATTGAATTAAAATATTGTACAGCTGTTAGTTGTGTGTAATTTCGAGCACCAGTTGAGTGAAATATGAAGGCTTGAAAGGCAGTTATTGCAATAGTCATTATTTGTAGAAAAGTCTCATTACAAGAGTTTTTTCCCCATTTGTAATGAGTCATTTTTACAATATGGTTGAATATTCTAAAATCTGGCCCACTACTTACTCTCATGATAAACAACTATGTTGAAATCAAACATAATCATAGAAAGTAGTTGTTCTACATGTGAGGATTCCAGAAATCTTTTTTTTTGCCTTCCACCACAGTGTCACCTCCTAGTACATTAAACATGTCAGTCTTGACTTATGTAAATTAGCTTTATCTAACTAACCTATTGCAAATTGGAATTTGACAGTTACAGGTGATGAACGCTTTTGCTAAAATGTTGTGCTTGTTTCTCTATATAGAAGGGCAAATCATCCACCAAGCCGTGTCTGTCCGAATTATCGAAAACACTGATTCTGAGAGCAGCCAAGGTTCGAGAACAAGAAGGCTCCTTCCACAAGTGCCACCAACAGACAAGCCAGAAAGCCCTACACCCAGCATTCTCATCAAGCATGAGCCTAACACTGGCTATGAGACACCTGAGAGGGGCTCCAGCACTCCCAGACAGCAGGAAACTGCCCAAAGGCTGTGTGTTCAGGATGACCTGGACCCTGACAGTCTGAGTGATGCCAGCAAGTCAGACGATGGCTCTATAGTGGAAAGGAGCAGGAAGCGCAGAACAGGGAGAACAATTGATGAAGCCAAGCAGAGTAAATCTTGGGGTGATAAAAGTGGCAGTCAGAGCAGAGTGGAAGAAAAGACCTCCGCTTCAACAAAATCCACATCCTTTTACATTGGGACAGAAGAGACCCCTTCCAAACCAGACATACCACATAGTATAGTCCTCACTCACGCTGAGAGAGATCATGACATCTCCTCCTCCAAGCCTTCTGCAACAACTGTTTTAATAAAGCCTTTAAGGAGCCAAGACACCCCAAAGCCAGTCAAATCAATTCCCTCAGCCCATAAAAGTCATTCCCAGGAGAAAGAGGCCCTGCCTCCAATAGAGCCCCCTATTTCATTTGTCAGACAGGAAAGCTTCACCAAAGATAGACCCAGTGATGACATCCAGATCAACAAGCTTCCTCACATCTCTAGCCACCCAGCTTTGAAGGATCTAAGTGTAGGGGATGCCTTCAGGACAGAATGCAACCAGGACACTCAATCTTTCCTCAAGGAAACAGAAAATGCTCTGGCAGCTCTAGAAGCCAAATTCCAGGCGCAGGGTCATGGCCAAAGTCAGAAACACGACAGGTCCAGTAATTGCTTGGAAGACTCTTTGTCTGGAGAGTCTGACGTAGATACAGCCAGTACTGTGAGCCTCGTTAGCAGCAAAAATGCTCCCAGCACAGCGCCAAAAAAGAGTTCTGTCATATCTAGTCTCCAAAAGGAGAAATCATCGTCAACTCCTTCCATCCAGGACCAGGGTAGACAGCCCACTGCACGTGAACGACTTTCTGAGAAGCGCAGGACCAATGTAACAGATAACCCTAACAAGATGGAGTACACCAAGCGGTTCCAGCTGCGCCGCAGCACAGGGAATAGGGGTTCTCTGGACTTCACAGAAGACCTTCAGAGCCAGAGTCTTCCCTATTGGCCCGATGCCGTTTCCTCAGACCATGAGTCCAGCTCTCGGCCAACCGCACGGAAAAAGCTCACGACTCCACTGCAGAAGGAAGACTCCAGCAAATCATCCAAAGGACCCGTCTTCCAAGCACTCACTCGTTCGAACAGTCTGTCTGCTCCACGGCCAACCAGGGCCTCTATGCTACGCCGGGCCCGCCTGGGAGAGGCCAGCGATAACGAAAGTGCGGAGACAGACAGGGCATCTCTCAACTCGGACGTCAACGCGCCTGTAAAATCTCAGGCAGACGCTAAAAAGCTGTCTCGTTTAGACATTCTGGCCATGCCTCGCAAGAGAACAGGTTCCTTTACCACTCCCAGTGACACAGAGTCTTCAACACCAAGGTCAGGCTTCTCGAACCGGAGCATCGAGACCAGTAACTCTGTCCGCAAGGCAGCAGTTCCGGAGCCCAAGCCTGGTCCTAGAAGGACCACTGGGACAACAGGAAAACAGACCATAACCAGGGCACGCTCTAGCAGTGCTAAATACTCCAGTTCGTCCAGTGAGTAGCTTTGCAAGTTAACCATTATCTCAATGCTGGTGAAATTTGTTTGTTTTGTTGGCTCATTCAATTGTAGTATGCAGTTCTTAAAACTTTTAAGAACTTTTAAAGATGTTAAAAAACATCTGCATATGAAGCACCTTGTTCTTTTCAGAAGACCTACTGTATAAAGTAACAGTACTCCGTTGTGATCTGTCACAGCGAATGGAAGCTGAATGCATTTCATAACGTTGAATAAGACAAAATCTGAAATTTTCTTTCCAGTAACTGTCTTTTATTTTTAGGTAGTCTTAGCTAAGTTGAAGATGATTTCCAAAAAAAACAAAACAAAAACAAATCATAGCTCAGTGGTACGTAAATTCCTTTACAAGGCATATGTTTTTCTATTCAGAATGAATTGGTTTAATGTTAAAAAGGTGTTTTCGCATTGGTGACTAACATCTCCAGGGTAGTCTTACACCTTGTTTCCATTAAGCAGGAGTGTTAGCAGTAGGAGATTATATTTCTTTAAAAATTGGATCTATCTGTGGCAAGGTTGATCACAGTTTCTCTGCCAATAGATACAAGGAATACAAAAAAGATTGAGCACCTGCTAACACTAACAAGGCCTTTGACAATGTCTCTTTCTCGAAGTAGATACGGTTTAAAATATTGTTTGAATTTGCAAGTTACTTCAGAAATGATTTCCTTAGCTTTTTTTTAATAAATTGTGTAATTCTCATAATACAACAATGGAAACAATGTGATAAGATTTTTTTCTGTGGATATTTCTGCACAGTCCCCCAACAATACAGTACTAACTTTAGTTAGTACCTTGATAGCAAGGTCAAAGAAACTAACCAAGGCTGATTGCACCAGTTTGAATTAAATCCAAAAACACACTTTGGTACTATTAGTTAATTGTGAGTATGTGTTAATCACATTTGTACTACACTACTTCCATAAACTGTTGTAGGATTACTTAATCTTGGATTAATCTAATAATCATCTTTAAAATGTATTCTTAATGGAAACATTGAATGTTGAAAGTCTAAAGTGATGGTTGATGTTTTCAATAAGGGCCAAACATACTGAAGAATGGGTAGAAGTTTATATTTTATCGTGAATTACAAACTATAAATGCATCACCCACCATAAAGGAACATTTACATTTAAACCTGAATTACTTCTAATCCAAATTTAACTCAAAAACCTGTTTTTACAGTTTTTGTAAACTGATAGAAATGTTATATGGGTTGTGGTTGTTGCCAAGAGCCAGATGTACCTAAAACACACGCACCACAATGTTTTGTTTTTGATGCAGCAGTTCACAAAGTTAACATTCTGTTGAGAGAAAAACACAATGAACAGCCTCAGTATACTAAAATATCTGTTATGACACCTTAGCAAAATTAGCAATTTGTAAATATTGCAGTGTTCTCCAAATACAAATAAGTAATAGCGTAATTGCATATAGCCTTGTGTGTTTACAAGCTCAACGTGATACCTGGTCAAAACTGTATGATTACAGATTTTGTATTGCATACCATTTGAACATTCATAAAACAGGTGGATTTCCTATTTTTTGTACACATGCACTTGGAATGAGCTGTAGGGCTTAGCAACACATGTACAGTATCATGCTGTATATGTACAGTATATACTGTATGTATAACTGATATTTTTGGGAAGTCAGAATTGGGCAGTTGATTTAGTGATTGTGCTTTTAGGGAAAGCAATAGTTGCCTCACTGTGAAAATGCAGACTGGAAGATACCTACAGTTACTGCCAAAATATCGTAAAATTAGCAGGAGCTCAGCATACAAGGTGGCTAATCTTGTCCCCACCATAGGGATACTGTCGCTTCTATGAGTGAGAGGCTCCAACATATATATTTTAGATAATCCAATAGCTCAATAATTGTGTACCTGACAAGTCTGTACCTATACCAAAAAGTTGATCCTAAATTATGTAGTATAGCATGAATACAAACTATTTTTTTCTTATCCTACAATTCGTTTGTTTTTGGTGAAGACAGTATTCCCACCTTGCTATAGTTTTATCAGCTATAGTTAATAGACTGTTTTCCCAATCTCTGTGACAGTTTAAAACAGGCTTTTAAATACTCTTAACAAACTGGTACAACTTTAAGTTTAGTCATTTCTGACAATTTTAGTACAGCTTTAGTACATTCAGTATATCATTTTAGTATAACAGTCATCAAACTCAAATACTAATTATCCTCCATTTTTTTTAAAAAACCTCACAAATATAATTGCACTTGTTTACTGCACCCCACAGTACTTTTGACTTTTTTGCGACCAAACCAGTCACATAAAAGTCTAAAGTGATGGCTGATGTTTTCAATAAGGGCCAAACATACTGCAGAATGGGTAGAAGTTGTTAATATATCTGGCCGCCCTTTGTGTCCATTAATATACTGATATTTAGTAGTTTTCAAATTACATAAATCTCATTTGCAAGTGTGAATTTAATTGGGGTTATTCTTATTTTTATTTAATAAATGAAGTGTTCATTTGAGGCGAAACTTAAACTTTGTGAAACCTGAGGAATGTTAGGAGTTTGATCAAAACCTAACCATTGTACACTTATTGATAAGACTCTCCCAATCCTTCATGTTAGGTCCAGTACTTAGCAGTATGAATTTAAATAATTTATTGAATAATTAACAATCATTTCTGTAGTTGTCCATAGTGGCCATAATGATTTATTGTTAAGAAAATAAAATCTGATTTCTTTTTACATGCATACAGAATGTGCCATCTAATAAGCATACAGTATATTATTTTTCCCGATCACTAATGAAACATTGCATTGCATTAAAAATTCACTAAACCAGTTTTAATTGAAGTACAGTATGTCAGCCATGTTGTGTAAATGGAGTTTCAGTCCTCAATGAGCATTTCACAATTACGTGTGCGAAAGGTCTTCACTCTCCCTCTCCTACCCTAACACAACAGGAGACTGGTGTTTGGGTTCCATGGTGTTCTCTCATGTCCTTTCTTCTTTCCCACTTCATTCCCACTTCACACCTTTCCACCCCTCTATGCCCCCCAACCCCACTTCCCGAAAACCAATTCATTCCTGAAGGCTCCAGAAGACGGCAGAAGGGCTCAGATTACACGTCCACCTCAGAGGAGGAGTACGACTCCAACCACGGCTCCTCTAAACATAAACGCTCCCATGCTTCAACAGCCACTCAGACCGCAAGAACTCAGCCCGCAGGGTCAGCCAGACAGAAGTACAGCTCCAGGGAGACTGAGGAGGAGGAGGACAACGAGGCTGATCCCTACCAGCACTGGTCCACACACAGCGCCGAGATAGCGAGGTACCACGGAGCCAGTAAAGACACTCAGTTGCAAATGAGCGGAGTCTTGTATTCTGCTGAGCAAACGGCACGGTTTGAGTTTTTCACGCTTGCTGGAATACTCATGGCTCAATCGAAATTTGCTCTGTATTTAATAGTATAGTAGTCATGCACTTAGAGGTGGGGGCCTGCAAGTGCTTCTTAGCCAGTCAGATTTGAAGGGCTCACTTTTAGAGTAAGGTTTATATCTCCAAAGTAAATATACAGTTGTATGCAAATTTTATACAAAAAATGTATAAATTACAAATTTCTACCTATTAGAATTAGTGATATTACCAACTTGCTGTTATAACCCTTTAAGAACCTTTGAGTAGTACTCGGAAACTGCCATGAATATTAAGTGTCCCAGGAAAATGGTAGAATTGTTGTTTTCCTATAGTTCCTCTGAGACTGTGATGTAGGTATTACATTCATCTAGACTGTTCCTCAGGCCTTGGATCATACATGATGCGTTGTTGCGTTTTCTTGCAATTATGTGTTTGATCACTGTATGATTTTGTTGCCATCGAGTTCCGCTTGCCTGATTGCTGGTCACCGGAGCAGTGTTTTCGGCTCTGTCTGCCCCACGCAGGCTGAGTCAGGACCTGGCCAAAGACCTTGCAATCCTGGCCAGAGAGATTCATGATGTGGCCGGAGATGCCGACTCCCAGAGCTCCTCGGGGACGGGGCCCAGCACTTCTCTCAGCTCCGTGCCCAACACCCCTGCCTCCACCATCTCTGCCAGAGAAGAGGTATGGTACTGGCTCAGGCACGCCACTTCGGCTAGCTCCTTCATTTGACCAACCTTTCTGTTTATGGACATCTCATTGAATTTTCTTCCATTTCAGTTACGTTTATAATCTGTATTAAAACGCATAGTAAATTTCATTTTAAAAAGTCTTGATAAAAGCCAGAGTAAAACAGGTCACCAAATTCTGTACTGCACGCTGTCCAGATTGGTGTCTGATGGTGGATTTCAAAGTTTTCTTGAATTTGATTTAATTTTCTTTCAAAGGTGTCACACTTTTGGTCAGTTGTCTACTGAATGGTATTTCGTATCTTTGGCGTGTAATGGTGAAATATGAAATTCAGAGCAGTTTAAGCACTTTGAGGGTGAGAAGCTGCTGCCATGACACAAAGTTCGAAAGTCATCCATAGACAACAAATGATATCAGTTAGACATCTTTGTTTTGGAAAAGTTCTGTACAGTATGAGGCTTATATAGAAAATACACCACATTTTGCGTAGTCGTTTTAAATTACAATAGGTCATTGACAGAATGTGGTAAATTGACACCTTGAATAATTCTGGATATAACATGTCTGTCTTCTGTTGTTTGCTTGATATAGATTTTTTTTTCTCTCCTTATGTACAGAAAACATTTCCATCTCCCCGAGCAGTCCGTTCATCCCAGGTGCATAATCCATTTCTACATTTTGCTTCATCTTTTCTTCCTTCTGTGACCTTCTTTCTAAGTATTGGCAGGGACCTATTTTCTCCAAGTTCAACTAGTTTTCATAACAAAAAATTAAAAAGCACTGAACATAAAAGGATGCATAACACAAGAAAACAATAATTATACTAGGCTTCTACTGTATTTCGTACTTCTTAAGACTTCTTCAGCTTTTGTCTTTGTTGCCTTTCAGTTGGTCCAACACATCCCAGAGGCCAGTCTGAACTTCCAGAAAGTCCCTCCTGGTTCAGCTGGAGTTAAGAAGGAAGTTGATCAGAATATGAATGATCAAGACATCAACTCCAAGCGCCGAGCATGGAATAGAGAAGAGGTGATTAATTTAGGTTATTTTTGCAATTTAACAACAGAATCACATTTTAAAGAAAACTGGGTTCCTGCTAGCATTCATATTACACTAAAATTTCAGTGGTAAGACTATGTGATCAGATAATCATTTTGTCTAGATAATGGAATTAAAGTAGAGCAGATGATGAATGCTTAATTGTCTTAGTAATAATACATATTTTTGTTTCCAGGTTATTTTGGACAACCTGATGTTAAACCCTGTTTCACAGCTCTCCCAGGCTATCCGGGAAAATACTGAGCAACTTGCTGAGAAAATGAAGTGAGCTATACTGTTTTTGTCTTCCTTCATAATTACAAAAGCTTTCTTATACATGATTGTATTAATGCCCAAAAAATAATTTTCAAAAGATTCTTGTTGATCTGTGCATTAGGTTTGTGTATATCTTAATTTACCTGTATTTTCTGTGTTGATGGCGTTTCTGTTCTGTCAATTAAATCAGAACTGAGGTACCAGAAAATACTGTATAAGAGTCTGTGACTCTTCTACAGAATATATGCAATTTGCGATCTCCCTTGGTGAATACTGCAGTATCATCCATGATGAACACTTCTTAAGAGTTTCTACCTTTATTTACATGTTGCAGAAATAAGTAGATTCTTAAGAAGTAGATTCAAAATTAGAAATCTGTCATTGGATTATACAATTAAATCTACCAGCCATTTATTAAAAATGAATACTAACCTCTGAGCCGTTATAGACCTAAGGTGTAGGTAATGTGTAATTTGCCTGTCTAATGTAAACATAAATTTTTTTCTGATTGGAATTTTGTCAGGATTTTATTTCAGAACAAGATGGAAAGCTGGGAGGAAATTGAAGCAAAAATTAACTCTGAAAATGAAGTCCCGATCCTGAAAACATCTAACAAGGTTACCATCTTTTTTTCCAGATTTAAAGGCAGCCTGAAATGAGACCTAACCAAGGCCCGCTCCTTTTCAGTTGTTTTTAATTTGTAGAGAAATACCATAGTAAACCACAGGGCTTTAAAAATTTTTTTTTTAATTGTTCATTTAGTCTTTTTTTAAATCACTTCAGTACAGTTCTGTAACTGATTAACTTATCAGTTCAATACAGCTGTGCCACTACAGTTTAAAAACAAGGCAAAGGTACTGGACCTACTGAGGTGACCCTCTACCTCGCAGGAAGAGCCCTAACTATTAGGAAATAAAAATATTTTCTGTATTCTCTAGGCTAGTTTGCTGATTGAAGTAGCACATCTCATTCTTTGTGCAGCCTCTCTCATAGATAGGATGTTTTCAACAAGTGCCAACCAGGTGGACTCTATTAGTCCAGTAGAACATGGTTATCATTCATTGTTATAATTGTTATACTGTATATTCATTGTTATACTGTAGCATTGTGTTATGTCATGGCTATTTATATAGTTTTCTAATCAACACATTTTTTAGATTTTTAACCCTTTTCATTTGCCAGACACTGAATACATGTAAATCACATTACTTGAGCTCAGTAGATTATTAATTCTATAAAAAAAGTAATAAACCCATTGAAAATAATATTTTGTTCTGTTCCATGTGCTCCTGGTGTAAAACATGGAATGTTGTGTTTTTATTTTTCATCACTGTGTTAAAAGAAAAAGTGGAACACATTCCATATGCTGTACTGTATGTATCTTTTCTCCCTTATACAGCAAGTGTCTCTTATTTTTCTTTTCAGGAGATCAGCTCTATTCTAAAGGAACTAAGAAGAGTTCAGAAACAACTGGAAGGTCAGTGCTGCACATCCATTCTAACTTTTTTTCTCTTTGTACTGTAAATAACAAAGGGCAGAGGCTCATTGGACAGAAGAGTTTGTAGTCTTTACTTTTAACATTTTCCTGTGAGAGAATTTACTGTTGATTTTTTTTATAGAGGTAAGCTTGCAGAATTAAATATTAAGAGCTACTGTAACTGCACTATAAAAAACTCACTATCTTTGTGTTTGAGTGTCTGTGCTTTATGCAGCTGCCAATTGGCAGTACGTTTGGCACATAGATGTACAACAGAAGGTTTTAGAAAATTTGTGGATCCATGTATTACAATATACAGTATGCGCATAATAGCATAGTGCGAATTTCTGTTCTTTTTTGTTAAAAAGTTTTGAATGCAACTATGACGTTCTTATTTCTAAAGTAATTTGTAAAGATTGGAATTTGTAAATTTGTAAAGTAATGGAAAGATTTTTCGAAATTACATTTTGTTTTTTCTCCTTAACTAAGCTTGCAAGTGTGTACGTTACAATCCGTACATATTTTGAAAAAAGAGCCACATTTGTTGTCTTGACAGCACTATAATTGGCACATAGATACAGAATTATGACAACATTCAAGAAAAAAACAAAAATCACCCAGATCCATGCGTTCATAAATGTGTAATGTGTTTCTTGCTAAAAATGTCCACATTTACAGTAAGTTTGTTAATTTTCTTTACCTAACTTAGTTGCATTCAAAGTCCACTTTCTTTTATCAAAAAATGAACTGCATGGAAATGAATATTGGTTTACAGAACTAAGTGAAAATTTAACTTAAAAGGAATCGATTTTTTTCTGCAAAAAAAGAAACTGGAACAGGTGTGATTACACAGCAAACTACAATAGAATTGCAGAAGGGATGAAAACAGCAAAAATAAACTGCTGAGTTTAGCCCATTAAAATAGCAGGCAGCAGTTCAGGTTATATGATTGTTTTTATATATATCACCTCTCTCCAGGTGAATGTAATTCGTTTTTTTTTTATCAAATTGATTTCCACTTCATAGAATGTCTTAGAAGGTAAATGCACTCGGTGTTTCTCAAATCTTTGTAGAGGAGTGTAATGGCCGACACAGTGGTGCAGTTGGGGTGAGATTGACAGCCTTGTGACTTTTTGCAGTTATCAACACTATCATTGACCCCAGCGGTAATCCAGAGCTTGGAAACAGACTTGGGGCCGCGTCAGCCGGAGCTAAAGCCAGAACTCTTTCCAGACCCCCAACACAGCTCCAAGGCGGCATCCAGCAAGGGGGAGGTGGAAACGTCAACGAACGGGCCAAGAGGGGAGAGCGTGCCGACGATGATAGCTACGCAGGCTGAGCGTTTGTCCGACCCAGCTGGGCCGCACCTGTGATGGATGTATACGTGGTGTCTGTGTGATGAGCGAATGACTGTGTGGATCGAACTGTAACAGAATACTGCTGTATGAACTGCTGACACGTTGCACAACAACAACAAAGAACAAAATTAGCTTGCTTTAATGAATGGATTGTAAAAGAATGTACATTTGCCTTGTTTCTTGATAGGCAAGTCTTATCACTGTGGAGCAGCACATATTTATTCCGCATTAAGGCCAGGTTGCCAGGAATGGGGAAGGAGGGATGGGCAAAGTTGAGAAAATAAAAAATCCTGTCAGGAAGCAGGTATTTTTTGTGCCATACTTTTTTTGATAAAAAACGTCACAAGCAACACAAATTAAAAAGCAGCCCTTTTTTTCAGGCATATAACATAGCCTAAACTATTGAGCTGCTGCACATATCGGACTTTTTGTACCGGCCAAAACGCTCTGCAAACTAACAGCTTTCGTCTCATTCATGGACACTACATTTTGTCACATCTAAAATGTTGGTGGCGATTGTCTAATTTGTGTAATAAATAGGTGTTCCCTTTTTGTTTGCCAGCAAGACCCTTTAGGGGCTGCTTGATAAAAGACTGTCTGAATGTTAGAGCTTTTTGCAGGTTCAGTTTAGCTTTTTTTGTCTTGTTTGAAAAAGGGTGTTGAACTGTTAAATTCAATGCTTCTATGAGGAACAGGAAAACAAATATCAAGAACTGCAATAAGTAATGTTTAGTGCGTACTTTGATTCTGGTTGTAGTTTCTGGCAGCATTTCGCACAGTGATATCACAGTGGAATCATGATGGAAGCATTGGAAAGCTGATGTTTGTTTTCTTACCCTTGAAACTTTCATGTCACAGCTTTGTGGTGTTATCTAGGTTGTATACATTTATTTTCCACTGAGATCTAGTGTTGTAGACACAAACCTTCTCGGATCTCTTTCCAATACCTGCTGCTTCAGAAATCACAAATTTTCACTTGTTCCACCAAGTATTTTAAGTACCTGCAAGTATTTCAAGAAAAAAAATGGTTGTACCAGTTGCAGCTCACTGTATAAAGGAGAAAATGATTTTCTAATGTACTTATAACTACATTCTGGAAACTTAAATGAATTAATTCATTAGCATTGAAAAGCAAACCATTGTTAAAATAAAAAAGAGAGTATGTTTATATTGCTGCACCAAAATTGTATGATCTGTCATGGACTATGTGTATGCAGTGCTTTTACCAGGTTTGTAAATTCAAATATGAGCTTCATGCTAGTGTTATGGTGTCTTCAGAAAATCTGCCTTCCACTGTTTTAATGTTGAATATGGTGGAGTGTTTTCTTAAACATTTGGAAGGACATTATTCTGTGTACATCTTGAATTCCTTCTTAGTGCTGTGGGTATTATATTTCTGTTGTCTTTGGGCTTTCATGTCTATTAATTTTGAACATTGAACAATCTTCAAAGAATATTAAACATCTAGCTTCCTGAGCCTTTTTTTTCTAGAAGTATGAAAGCTTTAATATACAAAATAAATGCATAAATTTACTTTGAATGGAAATGCGTAGAGATCTTTTGCCAAAAGACGAATTGGTAACAATTAACTATAAATGCCACTATAAACAGTACTACAGATGAAGGTGAAAAAACGAATCAACTTCCTGTTCAGGAGCTGTTCAGTTTGTTTTTCTTGAACTGTTACAGTTCCCTTTGCTGCACAGAGAAGCAGCTTCTTGGGGTTGATGTATTTTTAGCATTTCTGCTCTATTTGCTTTTGCAGGTCTAATGATTAAACCAGCGCAAGCTTCACAACTTTCTACGATTTAAGTTTCTTGAAGATCTACAACTAGGTGATTTTAGTTCTTTACCACAAAATTGGTAGGGCACTTGAGCATCTTATGCCCTTAACATCTGAGCAAAGGTTAAGAGAAAGACTTGGTATAACCCCATAAGCAGTAGAATTTTGCAACCTGTAGCTCTTCTTAGGTGATAAAGGTATAAAAATAATAGAGAATATAAAACAAATTCAACATGTTTTGAACATGTTTTAAGCACTTACAACACCTTCTTTGGCCATTTGTGGTGGTGTGGCTCTTACTCGTACATTAAGCTGTTATAGAATGTGCATATGTAATGTTTTTGGAATGCTTTCACATTCACAGCTTCGCCTTCAATACATTTTTCAGAAAAACTGCTTTACTCCCCAAAGTGTCATACAGTATGTAACGGTGAAGTTGAGCCTTTGATTCTCTTTTGGATTTTTTCTCTTGCTTCCAGCTTCGTTACTGCATTTACATTCTGTGTTCAACAAAAGAAATCTGGTCCTGAAATTCTATCAGTTCTTGCTTTTGCTTTTTCTGTAAAATGTATCGCAAGGTACAGTCATAATTAAGGAACGGGGGTCAGTTCATTCGGAAAGCTTGTACTGGAATGTGATATTTGAATGTCTTTTAGCATCAGAATGATGGTACGGAATCTCTTTTCTACTGATTGCTCTCAGTCCAGCACTAGTGGTTTATTTAAAACTTTACCACAGTAGCATTAAACCAAAGAGCATGATGCCATCAGTCGTGCATCTGCCTTAATCTGAGCAGTATTCCTGACTATTGGAAACAGTTCTGTTGTGTGACTCCTTTGTCATTGTTACTCCCTGTATCACCAGTTTCTGAATATCTAAAAGGCGGGTACAACATGCTTATTGTCAGCGCAGCTCTAAATGAGCAAGTATTAGCTAAATCTTAATCTTTTATACTAAATAGGAAGGAACTTGCGTTCAGTAAATTAAAATTATTTGCGGTTTTATCATTTATCATCCTGTAATTACACCTGCATTGGAGGAAATAGTGGCTGTATATGAGTTTACCTCCTTGACAGTCACATATCTTTTGTAGGTTACCTGCCCCAAACACACACATACTGTACCATCAAACCTCCTTCTCCAAGTTTGCTTGCACTACTTTAAAAAGCCACTGTGTCCTTCAGTTGTTGTTGTTGTTGCTGTTGTCTTCAAGAAGAAAAGATTGTATAAGGTGAATGCTCCTAAAAAATAGAACATAAGACTATTTTGTGAAAACGCTTGTGTACCTTGTTTAGTTTCTTTAGGTAATACTGAAGTCTATTAGACAGTTCACCACATGTGCACTTTCATTTGAGAGAGTCCTTAAGATGAGAGGTGCTGTGAGAACAGCAGAAGACTTCTGAAACCAGACTTTCATCACAGATGTACCACTACACTATTTGCAAATAGGCTGTTTAGGAAACATGCACAGTGTTATGTTATTGTAGTAGAACCTGTAATTTGTTTGTGTTTCTTAAACCGTTTTTAAGGGTGCACTGGAGTTTTCTGAATTGTTGCAAGCCTCCAGGAACGTATGCCGTTATCGTAAATGGTGACCTGTTGATAGGGCCCTGTGCTCATTTGTGGCCGTCTTAACATCTGATTGCTGTGACATTGACGCTGCTGCTAATATGCGATGTTTTCACTGGGTCATTTTTTGTTCCTTTATATTCGTTTCTTCTTTGCATGTGACACAAATTGAATCTGTATACAGAAGAAGAAAAAAAATGGACAACTTTTATCACTTGAATTTTCAGTCACTTCTGTAATTGTTTTCCATAGAAGATGTAATTTATTTGTCATTTTGAGTTCTTCCAGATTTTTTATTTTGAAATTTTTAATCAGTTTAAAGATGCTATACATATCATTTTATGCATACTTTTAGTAAATATTTGATTTTATTGTCAAATTTTGATTTATAATAAATGGTTCTCAATCATTAAGCTAAGGTGTTATTTGTGGTGGTATTAATCATATACTGTATAGTACAAATCAGATAATTTATAACTGCACCATTCAGTTATTGGGGAAAATGACTTTTTTTTAACAGGTGCATTAATATTTTACTGAACAGACATGACATGGATAAATTCACAAAAAAATAGTTTTCATTAACACAGACACTGCTGTGCACACACATTTTAGTAGCGTGTGTGGCCAGCATTTGAAGTAATGCAAGCTGTACGTTTGCAATGTCTACTTTGCACCAAGTTGCAGCTGTCTTCTGACCAAGTCTGGATATCTGTCTGGACAAAACGTGTTTACTGATCTCCGAGAACCTAGATGCCCCAGCACATTCAGGTTTATCCCACCAATAGATAATGGGGCTCAAACATGGCAAGTAGGACATACACAGCTTAACTGTCACATGCTCTCACATTAAAGTAATAGTTGCATGTTTAACATGAGGACATGCAATGGACATTCCTGCTGGAATCTTATGCTAGTTTGACCCCACTGGAAGGGATGAGTGTTAGGTCCCAGAATGTGATCATATTAGTTACATATAATCAAATAGCTATGTCAATCACTACAAAAGGGGTACTGTAGTAACTGGCCTTTTCATCCCAGATCATCACACTTGTTCCTCTTCATAGATCTTGCAAGGTATTGTCTACCAGGTCATAGCCTACCACTGTGAACCCATGGCACAGTGGGTAAAACAGTGGGTAAGACAGCATGAAGACATTCTCTAAATAATCAGGACTGGTTTGGTTCTTTTGTGCTTGTTTTTCTTGTTTAATACCAGGATTGACAAATTAAATTTAAAATTCAATTTCAAATCACCTTCTCAACTGTGCCCAATAAACTCTCTCTGCAATGAAGTGATTTAGTGCCCATGCAACTATGTATTATTAAAGTATATCATGGTTACGGGTAATCAACCAATCAAAAATATTTGATGGATGCATGAAAGCTGTATATTTTTGTAAAATATGTATATAGAGAGATGAACCTTTTGATACTCAATATATACAGTGCCTTGCGAAAGTATTCGGCCCCCTTGAACTTTTCAACCTTTTGCCACATTTCAGGCTTCAAACATAAAGATATAAATTTTTTATTTTATGTGAAGAATCACCAACAAGTGGGACACAATTGTGAAGTGGAACGAAATCTATTGGATTTTTGAAACTTTTTTAACTAATAAAAAAATGAAAAGTGGGGCGTGCAAAATTATTCGGCCCCTTTACTTTCAGTGCAGCAAACTCACTCCAGAAGTTCAGCGAGGATCTCTGAATGATCCAGTGTTGTCCTAAATGACTGATGGTGATAAATAGAATCCACCTGTGTGTAATCAAGTCTCTGTATAAATGCACCTGCTCTGTGATAGTCTCAAGGTTCTGTTGAAAGCGCAGAGAGCATCATGAAGACCAAGGAACACACCAGGCAGGTCCGTAATACTGTTGTGGAGAAGTTTAAAGCTGGATTTGGATACAAAAAGATTTCCCAAGCTTCAAACATCCCAAGGAGCACTGTGCAAGCGATCATCTTGAAATGGAAGGAGTATCAGACCACTGCAAATCTACCAAGACCTGGCCGTCCCTCTAAACTTTCAGCTCAGACAAGGAGAAGACTGATCAGAGATGCAGCCAAGAGGCCCATGATCACTCTGGATGAACTGCAGAGAACTACAGCTGAGGTGGGAGAGTCTGTCCATAGGACAACAATCAGTCTTACACTGCACAAATCTGGCCTTTATGGAAGAGTGGCAAGAAGAAAGCCATTTCTCAAAGATATCCATAAAAAGTCTCGTCTAAAGTTTGCCACAAGCCACCTGGGAGACACCCCAAACATGTGGAAGAAGGTGCTCTGGTCAGATGAAACCAAAATCGAACTTTTTGGCCACAATGCAAAACGATATGTTTGGCGTAAAAGCAACACAGCTCATCACCCTCAACACACCATCCCCACTGTCAAACATGGTGGTGGCAGCATCATGGTTTGGGCCTGCTTTTCTTCAGCAGGGACAGGGAAGATGGTTAAAATTGAGGGGAAGATGGATGCAGCCAAATACAGGACCATTCTGGATGAAAACCTGTTGGAGTCTGCAAAAGACCTGAAACTGGGACGGAGATTTATCTTCCAACAAGACAATGATCCCAAACATACAGCAAAATCTACAAAGGAATGGTTCACAAATAAACGTATCCAGGTGTTTGAATGGCCAAGTCAAAGTCCAGACCTGAATCCAATCGAGAATCTGTGGAAAGAGCTGAAAACTGCTGTTCACAAACGCTCTCCATCCAACCTCACTGAGCTCGAGCTGTTTTGCAAGGAAGAATGGGCAAGAATTTCAGTCTCTCGATGTGCAAAACTGATAGAGACATACCCCAAGCGACTTGCAGCTGTAATCGCAGCAAAAGGTGGCTCTACAAAGTATTAACGCAAGGGGGCCGAATAATTTTGCACGCCCCACTTTTCATTTTTTTATTAGTTAAAAAAGTTTCAAAAATCCAATAGATTTCGTTCCACTTCACAATTGTGTCCCACTTGTTGGTGATTCTTCACATACAATAAAAAATTTATATCTTTATGTTTGAAGCCTGAAATGTGGCAAAAGGTTGAAAAGTTCAAGGGGGCCGAATACTTTCGCAAGGCACTGTATATATATTCCTGACCTTTCGATCTTCATAAAATAAGATACAATAAGACTTTATTGCAAACCATTAAAGCCATTTCTGACTATATTGGAGGTGCATGCAAATATGTTAATTATTATTTATATTCAAGAGACATTAGTAAAATGGAACTTATATTTATTCAGATTCTGCAACACACCTATTTGGCATGTGTGGATGTTTACCAAACTTATTATTACCAAATAAATGTTTACCATTTATTACAAAAATATATAACTTGTTTCATTTTTAAAGGTGGCATTATAATCAAAGTGCATTGTTGCTAATTTTCTTGGCCAACACAAATTTAACAGAAATGTGTGTGCCACACATTGTTCTATGGAGTACAGTATGTTCAACAGGACTAAATAAGAGCTGTTTTACCTAATCATTTTATACAGCAAATTCAAACTGGCATGCTTTTTGCAAAGATGAGTTGCATCACACTAGCAGTGTACCAATGATAGACACTGAAGCACTGAAAGGGGAATTTTGCTGATGTCTGTAAAGGCTGTACCAAGAATATTCTTGAGTCAAAAGCGAAAATTCATCCTGCTATAGTTTTAGTCTACTGTGTACTGTGCTGTGTTCTGTGTACAGAGAAAGGGGAACTTCTTTATGAGAATCTAAAATAGGAAGTGAGTACTCCCAGCTGTTCATTAAATACAAGTCTTAACTGTTAGAGCCATTCTCACAAGCTGAAAGAGACGAGCAAGAACAGTGCCTACTGCCTCTGCCTAAGGAGATATGGTAACGTTTAAAGCTTAATTTTTTGCTGAGATTATCTGATCCTCTGATGTTGATGCATATTAATCTCATCATTTAAAAAAGCTCATTTGAACAGGTATTGTCTGAGATTACTAAGTACTGTGTTTAGTTGAAGAGGTTTTTAAATGACTTTTAATTCAGCTTTAGAGGCTGTTGTTGTTTTTCACATTTTGAACTTGTTCAACACTTAAGGAAGATGGCACTCAGGAATAGGGTCCACTCATAACCTCTGCTCCTGTGTCTATTATCTTTATAAATATAGAAGCAATTTGTAATAAATTTTGCAGTATATTTAGTCTTACTGCTAGCAACCACTCAAAACCCATAAGCAGCGGCTATTCATTGTTTAACTGGGGCTGTATATTTTACTTAGCATCTAAAGACACTTGTCATTTATAACTGCAACGAATTCACAAATTCATGAAAATGATAAAAATGATCAGTAGTAAGTGTATTGAGATTGTATTGAACAGACAAGCATAGGTAAATTCATAATGCTGGTTAACATTTGCCTGTAATAGGGTTGGTGAACAGGGTCTCTGCTGTGAAAGTCAGAGTCTAGTAGTCTGCATGGACTCCAATGGAAGCAGTAGAAGCTGTACATCCGCAATACATACTGGAGACACGTGCCTGTAAACTGGTCTCTAAACCCTAGATATCAACTCTTGTCCCAGTTCATCCCAAAAATGTCCAATGGGACTGAAGTCTGGCAAGAATTATACTATGCACTATAGCATAGATGACAGTTTAGCTCTGGTGATAACATACTGTACATTGTCCTGCAAAACTGGTGTTACATCAGGAATTAGGACTGCAGCTGAAGAGCCAAGACTTGTTCAATGTGGCACCATGCAGTCAGTCTTCTATCAGTCACTCTGGAATTCTGTAGTGACTAAACAGCCCTGCCCAGACGATTACAATTGAACCTCCCAATCAATTTAGTAAGGTGTCATGACTCGTGGTCTCCTAGGTCGTGGCCTGTCATTGATGAACTGTTTGGCTCTAACCTCTTGCAGGTTGGAAACTGCTTGCTGGCTCTTGAGAGTACTTCGTCCCAGCATACAGTACTGTTGACACAAAGGAATTGTTTTCTTGATAATCAGGGCATATTGGTTCCTTTGTGTGTTGTTATTGATTTTCACCAGATTTGACATTAAACATTAAGCATGTTACAGTAAATTACGTCATCACCTGAATTCAACATTTTTGCTAATTAAGTGATTTAATTAATTAATAATAATGGCTTACACTTACAGTATATAGCGCTTTTCTGGACACTCCACTCAAAGCGCTTTACAGGTAATGGGGACTCCCCTCCACCACCACCAATGTGATTTAGTGTGTACTGTATGTAACAGTCCTGCATCCCTCAAGAACGTTATAGTCTGTAATGAAAGATTGGTTAATCAAATAAACCCAAAACAGGATCCATAATTTGTTTTTGTTTTTTTCAGAAAACATGCAGAAATATGATTATACATTTCTTTTGAATCTTGGTACAGATATATTTATAAATATTTGTCAGTGGAACAAACTTCCCAGTCATGTGGCTGAAAATAAAGGGCTAGATGAGATACTGGGACCAATAAGTTACTAATTACCGAACTGAACTAGATGGTTCAAACAGCCTTCTCTCATTTGTAATCTTTCTTATGATATTAAATTGTTGCAAAGGGTGAAAAGGGGAAGTCATATGAAGGTTAAATTGAAACAGGAACCTATGTTACTTATTCACTGAGTTAAAAAAAAAAACAGATTAAATGCTTGAAAACAGTGAGAAAAAAATGTAAGACAAAACCAGTTGTCTTACAAGAAACCATAATCAGCGTAAGGTTATCAGAAGAACCACACACATTTAGCACAACAGTAGTAGCGTGAAAATCGTCTAACTGCCTCCATAGTTGCTGAACCCTAAATAGAACTGGAGACTTGATTTCTGAATAGACTATAGAAGACTGGAATTGCTGCCAGCGATGCAGCACTGATGATGCCTCTACAGTTTGTGTAATGCAAACTGATTTTCTGGCTTAGACTTAGCTTGTGGTTACTAGCAGGTCTAAATTAACCCCAAAGACAAAGGTACAATATGTATTTAATTTTATCATTTGGTCTGTGCAGTGACCCTGGTACATTTCAAAGTTCACTGAACCTGTCTGTCCAATTTAAAGTGGGCTACCTACTTCACCTACAGTATGTATTTGTCAAGGCTTATCTAGGACATTTTAGTGGGCTGAGAGTTGTCCAAAATAAACTGCACTGTAAATGTCTAATTAAATGTAGAAAAATCTGCTTACATTGGGGTTCAAATATTAAAATGTTATGTCATTGTCTTTAATATTAATTATTTTGGTTCTCTGTTTTGTTATTTAACTTAATTGAGAATTAATAGCAAATTATTACAATTCCTATTCTATTTTGAACATAGATCTAAAATAACAGATATTGGAAACCTGACATAAAGCAGGTGTTTAAGATTGTGATCCTTACACAAATATAAGGAGCTATATATTTCTGTTGCTTGACAGGAAAGGAATTTTGTCACAGGTTCAGCAATGTCTTCACCATACCGAAGTTTACATGACAGTTATGTTGCCAACACATGGGTAAGAAACATTGTTCATGTTTTCCTCGAATGTATTCTGCTTTGATTTGATGTATCAAACTAACCTAGTAGCTTGATATTCCAGACTTTACCAAAATCTCTGGTTACAGTCCTTTCAAGAGTGTTCCATATCATTCCTTTATCGTAATTATAGTATGTCATTCTGGAAAGAATAACAATTCTATTATTCATAAAACAAATCACAACCATGCCCTTAATGTTCTTTATCCTATAAACCAAATTTCATTACTTTCTTCTGTATAGCGCTACACACCACTGGGTAGATTTTTTGTTTCATATAAATAATAGTCTCATTACTTTTTGTGTTTATTCTTCTCTTAAGAAGGGCCCCTTTTAATTGTTTTTATTGGAATGTGGTAGTTTTCTGTCTCTTTCACCCCTACTTTTATTCTGTTTTGCCCCTTTTCTTTTTGAAACAATCTCCTCAAACAAAAATAGTCACTGACCCTTGCTGATCATGTGATTTTAATCTGTTTCCAGAGTTCCAAGTGGCTTGTGACATCAGTGCTTATTGGAGGCTCTCTGACTGTACTGACAATATTCATTTCAAGTGCTCTCTTAGAGGGGAAAGCTACAAATGGAAAACCTAGCTATGCTGGAGAAGCATTTACGGATAGTAACCACTTTGACAGTGAGGACAATATGCCCAATTATGAAACTATTCAGGAGGACAAAAATGTTTGCAGTGACATGAGCAGGTGAGAAGGCAGGTTCTTCCTGTATCAGAGGAAGTGCTTTAATACGTGGTTGTAAATGGAGACACATAATGAAATCTCATTGACCCAAAACTACATGAAAATACTTTTTAAGCAGATATTCACTGCACTCTTGGAAGCACGTATTGTGTAAAGCAAGACAGCTCTGCTCCTATGGCAGGAATGAGCTCTGCCCACTCACCTATTTTAAGGCATGTATCCATGTTGAGTGTGGATTTGATAGTATTGCAAATCATTTTTTGCAGCTTTTGTATTTGCATTTCAAAATAGTAACTACATCCTCTTTTTTCAGCATTTAGTAGCAGGAGATTTTATTTCCACAGAGAAAAAGTGAAATGTTTAACTCACTTTCAGTTTCAAGGGGAAACAAGACATTACACTTTGTAGCCTACAAAATAACCTGATCAATTGTTGATTTTTAATTATTCCTTTTTTGCTTTCTGTGAGTGTTAACAAAAAAGCTGCTTCCAGTACATTCTTTGTTATCACAATACTTTGGACCTTAGTTTCACAGTCAACTTAGGGTCTTAGTTTGACCCTTGTTGATCACACTGTGAGCATATAGTCAAGATAACAGGTAAATATATGCACATTTTAATTTATACCAAGTTGAACTGTGAACACCCTAAATGAAAAATAAATCTGACTTTTATCCCAAGTTGTACTGTTGTGGTGAACAAGGTGAGACAGGGATTTGAATGGGTTTTAGTTTAAGTAAGGTACTGACTTATTAAAAACCTTTATCATTACTTTACCTAATATTGAAGCCTTTCCTAGCTTGATTTTAGTTGAAACCATCCCACTCGATATGAAGTATGAAGGAAACTCCACCTTTGGACAACCATTGTACAAGGCCTGGACAGATCTCCTCAATATGGCCACCAGGAGTATTGACGTAGCCTCTTTCTACTGGTCACTGACAGGGGAGGATATTGGTGTGAAGACTTATACCGATATACCCGTGAGTTGGAATTCCATGTCTTTGTACAAACTTTAACATGTACAACAAAGCCATGGTTTTACCTAGTAAAATCATATTTACTTTAATTTACTCAGAATTTGTGAAGGGTCTGTACATTGTTTCCTTCAGCTGATTTAAGAATTTAAAAAGTCATCATAAGCCAACAGCAGGGAGTAGTTAGGGTTCTGGCCTTACCAGGGGTTGTGAGCTCTGATCCCAGGTAATGCTCTGCTGTATGGTTGATATAGGTTGTAGTGTATCAAAGCATCTGCTAAATAACACAACCATGTTTAATTATTGACCCATTATTCATCTTTGAATAATGAGCACAATTACACCACCACCTAGCCTTCCCAAATACATCAAAGGCATGGAAGGGAGTCCATTGTAGCATTTACAGGGCATCTTAAAATAGCTATTCCCACATACACTCAGGTCTATATCTAAATATAATTAAAAAAAACCAACTAGCTAACGATAGCACTAAAAACAAATACAAAAGATAAGTCTTCCATGGACTAACCACCATATCTCCCCATCTTAGCCTAGCTAACAGCAACAAAACCAAATGCCCAGCTAAACTGAAGAAATTCAAAACATATGAAGAAACACAAAAAACAAAACATAAACCAGAGTGCAATACAAATCTTACTCAAGAGCTGGTTTAAAAAAAAAGCCTCCAGTTTTTCCCAGGCATTACTCTCCCCCTAGATCTCCCTCTGGGCTCCCTGCCATCTGCTTATATAGGCTTTCTGGAGGTCCACAGCTGATGCCAATTAGGATTTTATTTCACTTAGCACAGAGAAAGGCAGGCAAAATCATACCAGTAGAGGGAGGTAAACGCTGACCTGAACATAACAGCACATACTGTATGATGCATACAGACAGGTTTTCCTATAGGCCATTTCTGTTTAATTTTTAAATGCAAGAAAAAGCTTTTAATCATACTTGAGTTCAGCTCATGCTTGCTTTAATGAGCCTCTTTAATGATGATGGCGCAAAAAATTACAATTTATCCACAGGGCAATACACAGTGGACACAACAGATCTTATTCTTTCATTATTGTTGTTGTTTTTAATATTATTGTGATGGTGTAAAAATAAATACAACTCCTTTCACTATCATGTGATACAATTGTGGAAATATTTTAAGACGATTTAATGCCTTAGAATAAAAAATAATCATCCCTGTAGATTATTTAATGGATTTGGATTACATTTTCAAAGGGATAAAGACTAGAAAGAAACAAACAAAGTGTTATATGTTTTATATATATTATAACCATATAACATGACCCGTAGTGTTTTGGAGGTCATTTGTTCTTCAGATAATCAGTTAATTTCCACAATCTTTGTTTTTCAGGGGAAGGATATATTAAAACAGTTTGAGGACATGCCTTCCAGAAATGTGTCAGTGTGTGTGGCCTCAAGCTTTCCTTCCATGGCATGGAACTCCACAGACCTGAACGTCTTACGTGGGAAAGGTAGGATGTTTTCTAGCACCAAGAACGAAATACAGTTGTGTGGTTTAGCCTAAGGCTATAACTTTACTCTAAGCTGTTTTGTCTTATTTTCTGAAAGGTGTCCATGTAAAAAAAGTGAATTTCGGGCATTTAACAACAGGTGTGCTTCACACCAAATTCTGGATCGTCGATATGAAGCATGTCTACATTGGTAGTGCTAACATGGACTGGAGGTCTTTGACTCAGGTAAACATTTAACAGTTATACCCGCATTCCTATTCTTTAGAAGTAGACTAACATCTAGTGTCTGGATAAAGTCTGAATATTTGGCCTTGCTCGCCAGTTGAAAATGACAAACTGACTGGGTAGAGAGATGAAGTGTCTGTTGTCAAGTGTTGGGTTTGTGATGATGTTGGTGGGCCGGACTTTTAATTTACACCATTCATGAGAGCAGTTCTCATGCATATTGATTACTCTTATACTGCATGTTATGGCACTTATTCTATATGTACTCCATTATATTTCCATTAAACAATTAAGGGTAATTGTAAGTAAAAGTAAATCGTGCTTCAATCTTAAGAACATAATAGTGTTTTCAAGTGAATGGAGGCCATTTGGTCCATTTCACTTATTTATAAAAGGCTCTCATCAACTTCAAGAGAACATACATATTCCACAAGGTTATGAATATTTTCAATAACTTCTATCCTCTTCTTCTAGCTAACAAGACAGCCTTTGGTTGATGAGGGCAATGGTGTGTGGGATGGAACTGTGCATTCCAACAGTTTCACCAGTTTTCAATGAGATTGAGATCCAGGGATTGTTGTGGTCAGAGAACGTAATCAATGTCTTTTTCATGTTCATCGAGCCAAACACACATTACCTGGCACTTGCACAGTCTATTCATATGACTATTGTTCTCTAGTGCAGGCAAAGGAATGTATGTTTAATATTTAAGTACATGTATTGTACTTAAGTACTATAGTGCCAAGATGCACACTACTGTGCCAATTTATTGCAGGTAAAAGAGCTCGGAATTATCATCTACAACTGCTCCTGTTTGGCGAGGGACCTTCATAAGATATTCCTTTCATACTGGACACTTGGGCATCACAATGCCACAATCCCTGATCCCTGGCCTCCTTCCTTTAACACCTCAGTCAACAAAGACAACCCCTTGCTAGTGAACATCAGTGGAGTGCCGTCTAAAGTCTACATTTCTGTAAGTGGCTTTTTCAGTGTGCTGTTAATCGAATTAATAATGAATCTAACTTTGGCATTAGGGAGTTCCGAACAAATTTTCTGTACAAAGATTATTGTAGCCTCAATAAGGCAGGTTGTTTTTTTTTAATAAAGATTGTGGAAAGGTGTTTTGCATAAAAAGAGATTGTGACACTGAGTTCTCATCACATTTTCTCCCAGTTATTTGTATTGGTTTTCTCGCTTTGATTTTTTTAACCTGTTTTGAAGGGCTAAAGGCCCTACCTCAATATTTGCACTGCTGTATTGGACGTCACCCATTTGCAGTAGTTAAAACTAGGGGATAGTATGTAAGTAGTATGTTTATGAAAAAAACATGTAGAAAGCTTCATATAGAAATGTTCTTCTACTGCATATGGTGCTTCTATCTCCAGGGCTCTAAGTTGAATCATCTTTTAAAATGACTTTGCAGGATGAGTATTAGGATTTTTTTGTCACAGTGTTTTACGCTTTAATCCTATTTATTATTCTTAAAGATCAACTCCATTGTGTGCTCCTGTATGCAGATGCCCTTCTTTCAGTGTTCTTTTCTTTTCATCTTCATGTTTTTCAAGCTAGGGATTAGTCTAAAGCCTTGCCATTAATACACACGATAACATCTTAAAAGGAGACATTTTTAATTGCTATGGTGTGACACTGGTAATTATTCTCATACAAGCCTAACAAAATCTCCTGGATGTAAAAATAAAATGGCAACACAAATGTTTAATTTCCCCTCCTATGGATCTGTGAGCTAATTTTCAAAGCTATTTTACTCAGAGCCACGAGTGCTTACTGGCAGTCATTTTGGAGCAATATCTTCAGAAGCCATATTCAGTACATTAGTGAACAAAAATGTAAAAATAATTGAGAATGACAATGGATTAATGTACTTTAATACGAAAAAATAAATAAAGTCATGTTTTTTTGCATGATAGCTATTGTTGAATCTTGGGATTTGTCTCATTCAGGGTTCCCCTCCTGCATTTTGTCCCAGCGGTCGAACAAAGGACTTGGATGCCATAATATCAGCAATCAATGGGGCAGAAAGGTTTATAGATGTGGCTGTGATGGAATATTTCCCCACTTCTCGCTTTAAGAAACCAACAAAGTGGGTAACTGGATTGATTTCTTTGTGAAAATGAGTGGGAGTGGCTTGCCATTGGTCTTGCATATTTACTTACCAGAATATTACATGATAACTGACCAGAATGAAGCAACACAATATGTCTAAGAGTCCTTTCCTTACTTATTCGGATTAAGAGAAGGCAGTGAGCTTCAGTATATATGGCAACCAGCACAGGTGAATGTGAACTGATCAGTAGAAGTATAAGTTCCCTTATACTGTAAACTGAGGTTCTCTGCCTTCTGCTATCTAAATGCATGTTGAACAATAACTTAACATAAATTATTATTCAGATTACTTAATAATCCTACAGTTGGCATGGTGGCACAGTGGTTAGCACTACTGCCATGTATCACTTCGGGTTCAAATGCATGGATTTTCTCCTGGTGCTCTGGCTTCGAACAGTAATCCAAATACTAGCAGGTAAATTGGCTTCTGAGAAAACTGGCCCTGGTGTGAGTGTGTTTCTGTCTGTGCTTTACAATAGACTTAGATTGGCATCCCATTGTTTGCCAGGATAGGCTCTGGCTCCCCCATGACCCTGGAATGTACAAAGTGGATAGAAAATGGATGGATGGATAGGTAGTAGTAGTAGTAATAATAATAATAATAATAATAATAATAATAATAATAATAATAATAATTTTGTGGTGTAGTTTCAACTCCTAGGAGTTATGATTCCTGTCACATGCAAAATTAACAACTATTTGCCACCTCCTTCCCAACGTTGGTGTGTTAATTATGTTTAACACTAGATGGTAGTATAAGCCTTGCGAAGAGAAAGAGATCCTTAAAAAATGGGTTGAATTAGTTGAAAAATAAAATTCTGTTATTATCGGACAGAAAATTCACATTATTGAAAGTAAAGTAAAGCAACGTAATTGATAAAATTACAACTATAAACATGCAAGTTCTATTATTATGCTCAATTTCTCAAATGGGCCTGATTTCACCAAACTATTTCACAGGTAAAACATTTCCTCTAAGAAGTGTTCCAGAACAATGAAGCTAGTTATTCAAAGTATTTATCAAATACATTTGTCTAGCTTTTTAGATTAGAGGATGGTTGGTTTTATACAACAGTGAGAAGTCTGTTTCCCTTTCTCTGTTCTAGATATTGGCCAGTCATTGATGATGCATTGCGGAGATCAGCTTTCGAACGACACGTTCACATTCGCCTCCTCATCAGTTGCTGGCAAAGCAGTGACCCATCCATGTTTGCTTACCTGAGGTCCCTCAGTGCGCTTAGTTACCTACCTACCAATATCAGCATTGAAGTGGTAAAGTTTTATTTTCATTGGATTAAACAAAAGAAGCTTTACAGCATTCACAGGTCTTTAAACTCACAAGAAACTGTACTTCAAATTGAACATTTTGAAGAAAGTTAACAAGAGCAGTTGGTATGCTTTGTTCTTATTCAATGTTCTTATTCATTTTGTGTCCAAAATTAAGAATTCACTTGTTAGACCCATGTCAGTCTGTCAGGAGTTCACTTAAACTGGTCAGTACACTTCAGTTTTAACTTAACCATACTTACATACTGTAAGATAATTAGCTTTCAGTGTTTCAGAGAGTTCCATGCTGGCCTATTCAAATAGTTGCATCATACAAAAGTAACACTGAGCCAGGATGTTTGATACACATAAAAATAGGACAACAGGGAACACATTTGTTGGGCATAATGTCTTATACATATTAGAAGGGGCAATATCCAATCCGTCTCATCACCATTTGTGGCCATAATGATGTGCATTTGTAGAGAAACAGGGTATACCAGCATAATTGACAACACAGTTATTAAAACAGGCCTGACTGATTAGCATGTGACTGTTTTATGAATGCAAATATTATGTCTAGTAATACACCCTGTCAAGCACAGAAACAGTTGAGAGAATTAATTTCTGTACTTGTTTTCATTAAAGAGGTGCTAGCCCATGCCACATTGCACCTGCTAAAACAATTAAACAGTCAGTCAGCATTCTGCTTATTTTTTTGCGGAACTGAAAGGGGTTATTTGGGGGGAATTTCACTTTATCAATTTGTTTCATCAGCACAAGTGATGTTTAAAGGGAGGTTGTTTGGATAGGAATAAATAACAGAAATCAACACAAACTGACCAACAGCATTAATACCGTAATCCACTAACAACACAGTGCTTTTGCACCGATACTTTTATGCATACCGAATAATTATAAATTAATTGTGAATGTATCCCTAGACTTCATGATCAGACCCTTTTAAAAGGATTTACTAAGAGTCTAAGACACACTATTTCCTTTATGGATGACTTTTTTCATGTCAATTTCTGATTTAGCATTAAAGACATCTCAAATAGAGCTGGCGATCCTTCTTCTCAGAAATAGTTCTGTGCCCCAGTAGAACAGAAGGAAAATGAAGTCTCCCCAAAACCAGTCCTCTTCTCCCAACCTCATTCATTACTCTCTTTTTCTTTTTCAGAAACTGTTTATTGTTCCAGTGGGGAACCACTCAGACATTCCTTTTGCCAGGCTGAACCACAATAAATACATGGTGACGGACAAACTAGCTTACATTGGTAAGGGACAAACCTCTTACTTCCATTTTGTGATGGTATGAAATGGAGTATTTTTTGCTAATTTATTTAACACATTGGACAATTTAGCCAGGCAAAATTGTGATGCTCGCTGTCCATAGGAGTTGGATCGTTGGTCTAATTCTCATAATAAGGAATGACTTTCATCTGTCGAACACATCTACTGAGTGTAAGTGCACTTAGAATATACAGGCCAATGGAAGACACTTAATGTCTTCCAAATGAACAAATATACTGTAGGTAGCATGGTGGTGAAGTGGTTAGCATTAAGGCCTCATAGTGTGGGAGCTTTGGGTTCAATTCCAAACCTGCAGTGCTATCTGGGTGGAGTTGGTATCTTCTCCCTGTGTTCACGTGGATTTCTTCTGGGTGCTTTCTTCCCACAGTCCAAAGACATCCTGGCAGGTTGATTGGTTTATGGGGAAATTGGCCCTGGTGTGAGTGTGTCTACATTTATGTCTGTGTGTCTGCCCTGTGATGAACTGGCATTCCTTCCAGTGCTTTATCTGCTTCAGTCCGATGTTTTCGGGGATAGGTTCTGGCTCCCCAGCAATCATAAACAGAAGAAGCAGTTAGAAAATTGCTCGATAAATGGATGAACAAAAAATATATGATTGAAAGCTTATTCCATCCCCAGAGCTGTTTAACCAAACTGTTTACATACTGTCCAGCAATATTAATACTGATATTTTAAAATAATTCTCTTTTCACAAGGTGCAGCAAGTAAGAACTGCAATTAACAATCACATACAGAGATTATGAATATAATCCTTTGCATTTGTGTATTTATTTCTTTTAAATTTCAGTTGGTGTGCTTTTGAAAGCATTTAATCTTTTTTTCTGTCTATCCCCATGGCAGAAATGGATTTGTATGATGTACAATTATAATTGTATCACAATCTGTATCAGTTTACAGATTAAATATTAAATCTTATAATTATGCATCTATATAGTGGGTTTTACTCCTAAGTGTAAAATCTGGGTTAAAGCAGGGACATACAGTAATATTGGTTACAAAGACATTTCTTTTTTTAAATTGAAGAGCATTCATGGAAAAACTTCTCAGTATAATTAATAATAATAATAATAATAATAATAATAATAATAATAATAATAATAATTGCTTACACTTATATAGCGCTTTTCTGGACACTCCACTCAAAGTGCTTTACTGGTAATGGGGACTCCCCTCCACCACCACCAATGTGCAGCATCCACCTGGATGATGCGACGGCAGCCATAGTGCGCCAGAACGCTCACCACACATCAGCTATCAGTGGGGAGCAGAGCAGAGTAATGAAGCCAATTCATAGAGGGGGATTGTTAGGAGGCCATGATTGATAAAGGCCATTGGGAAATTCGGCCAGGATGCCGGGGTACACCCCTACTCTTTTCGAGAAACGCCCTGGGATTTTAAATGACCACAGAGAGTCAGGACCTCGGTTTTACGTCTCATCCGAAGGACGGCGCCTGTTTACAGTATAGTGTCCCCGTCCCTACACTGGGGCATTAGGACCCACATGAGCCGCAGGGTGAGCGCCCCCTGCTGGCCCCACTAACACCTCTTCCAGCAGCAACCTTAACATAATTAACATTTGCACAATCTAGAATTAACCTGAGTCACTGTATTTTACTTTTGTCCTTATCAATGCCTCTAGGAACCTCTAACTGGTCTGCAGATTACTTCAACACCACAGCTGGGGTGGGTCTGATTGTCTCACAGGAGCCTCAGCAATCGGGACACTCTGAGCCGACTCTGCAGGAGCAGCTGAAGGGGGTGTTTGAACGAGACTGGAGCTCACAGTTTGCCATAAACCTCAGTGATTTGGGGAAGAACCCTGACTGTAAACACAGCGAAGACCTTGAGGCCACCACTCATGTGTAACAAAAAGGCAAACCAGAGTTTTTAGGGAGAGCTAAAATTGAATGAAGTGGTCAAAACACAATTGTTCCAAGTGGATGGTGGATAAAAGGATAAAAACTGATGATTTAATGTTGAACTACAGAACCTGCTGAACCTACTGTAACTCTCTGGGCCTGGAGTATTTCCACCCCTTGTCTATACAGTAAAAGCAAGGCAAAAATGATAAAGACTCCAAAAATTTTTTCATATAGTAAAACGCATTTATTTCACATGGCAGTTCTTCAGCAGTCATTCTCTATAGTGGCCATTTACATCAGTTCTCTTTGATTTATCTTTACCCTTTGTCTTAATCTCTGTGATATTTATTTATATGCAGTACTGTATGTCTCCTTTGATGAGGACTTTTCCTGTTCCTGTAACTTTTCCTGTTTTTCCTGCTTTATTTTTGCTTTCACAATATCTTGAAAAGGACACACATAATTGCTAGATTTAAACATTTTTAATTTATATTGATGATAGCCTCCTGCAAATATTTTTTGCAGTTGTTCTTTGTGTATTACTCTTCTGCTGCAGTTTGATTGTGACATGTTGACATGTTACTTAAAATGGTGCTGACAATGATTAACTTGATGTATAAAAAATAAAAAAAAATAGAAGAAAGTTATGTTTTACTTTATGACATGTATATGTGACGTGTATTCACTATAGCTGAAGACAAAGTGTTATTGTAAAAGTCCATTTTTCAAGGGGTTAGACTTGGGAATTGAAGTTCATTTAAAAAGCTCACAAAAATCTTTGAAGCATGCAATATTTAAAGATAAGAGCTACAGGAAAATGCTCAGAACCTTCTTAATAAGTTGCTGTTATGCCTATTTCTTTGTTGATTATGAGAACAAATACAGATTAATACAAAACATGAACAGAGGCTTATTTCCATTATCAGTAAATTCTCCTTTACTGAAGGAGAATTTGCTTATGTACTGAAGTCTACATAAGCAGAAAAAATATTCCTTAGAAGAAAATGCCCCTATATTAGGCAAAGCTTTTCCATACAGCATAAAAATGATCCAAAACGGCCGATGCAACTAAGGTGTTCATTAGGAGGAAAAAGTGTAAAATCGTATACTGCTCAAGTTTATCATGATTCATTACGTCTTGAAGAAGAGGTTGAAACACGCAAAGAACAGTCAAGAACTCAAGGTTGTTGAGGCAAGATCGGTGAGTTTAATGGATTTAAGTGCAGACTACATGCAGTTATGGCTTCACAACTCAAAAAAATGTAACATGAAATTCTGAATGTTTTTAAATTGTACGATGGAGAAATGGTATGATACACAATTATTGCATAATTGTCTTCCTTTAAAAACAATGCAAATATTATTAACATAGATACCTGATGCATAAAAATAATGATCGAATACAGTTTTTTTATGGAATACCTACAGTCTATTCATTACCCTTTTTAAGAAGGAAAGAAACGCGCTAGGTTATAATAAACTGAAACAAAAGAACATATCCATACTAATTAAACATACTGTACAGAATCCTACCCTATCAGCCAAGTCTTCCCATGACTTTTAGACACTCTAGATGGAGCGCGAACTCTGTGGTACTTTTGATCAGCTGATTGGAGAGTAAGGTTAAGGGTTAGAGTTGAAGATATCGCTTCCTGTGTTTGGTCTGCGTGTGTGGATGTGGATGTCATATGCTGAGATCATCTTTAGTTTGAAATCAAAAGGTTTAAAAGTCGTTGCAGAACAGCCATGGTGCTTCTTGAAAACGATTCGGTAAGATGGTTTAAAATATTATTTCGTGGAAGAAGGCTGCATTGTTGTAAAATTATTTCAAATACTTTGTTTCAAGTAGAGTGTTCATTCATTTTTGTTAAAATATAGATTTAAATATTTTTTCTTCGCATTGATAACTAAAAGACGCCAATAAGTGTCTTATCTACATATTGCATATTTTAAATCAACAAGTAAAATATTTAGGACGTAAGTTAAGGACGGGAACAGGATGTCTTTCCTCCCACTACTGTTAGTTCGTTGATATTTTAATTACTACAGCTTGGTGCCCACTTACAGTGGACGTGACCTGTTTTTCGTGTTATTTGGTCTGTGAAAATGCATCAGATCAGCTATAGCTGTAGTTTTTGTTTCGAGTTAACTAACAAACATGAACTTTAAAATGTACTTTATAGATGTATCGGCTTTACGAAGCCTTTGAATAATACAGCCATAACCAAATCTGTTAACGAGACAGCACAGAACATAAAATGTCGATGCTACTACAGTTTCTTTTCCCATTTACTAAGGATCTATAATGAATGGGTCTGTCCAACTTACACAAGAAACACAACGTTTTAACCGAACGACAGTTACCAGCCTTAGAAAAACGTACTGCAATATGTCAGGTTGATTTATTTTAAATGGATTACTGTTTTAAATTGGTTATGGGTACAGAATAAACTATCCCCTTTTCTTCTCAGTTTTTGACAGAGCTGACACGGCTGTTTCAGAAATGCAGGACCAGTGGGAGTGTGTACATCACATTAAAAAAATGTAAGCTGAGTGGACTTTTAGTGACCCCAAGTTATGGGGGTTATTTTTTTAAAGGTACACTTGTGGACGCTATGGTTTACTTCCATCCCCCAATGGCAAGATGTGCTGGCTGTGAATGATTATGCCTTTCCACTTGGATGTGCATTGGACTGGTGTTTCATTCAGGGGCTGAGCAGTTATACAGTATGCTGTTAGTATTGCCTTGTGTTTTGTGCCCCTGGGATTGGCTTTGCTCTGCACTGACATAAGTGGCTTTCTTATAACGGGTGGATGTTTGAATGTTTATATGCAGCACTAGCTTTGATGAGACTTCAGTTTAACATATATAATGGTTTTGAGTTGAATTAATTTTCTAAAAATTAACAAGTTCATGTGTCCTTCTGTATAGATGACGGGAGAACAAAACCTGTACCTAGGAAAGGAAATCCAGAGAATTTTGAGCCTGTAGACAATAAGTGTCTCATCAGAGCCACAGATGGAAAGAAAAAAATTAGCACAGTGGTGAGTATTGACATTTTATGGAGCGAGTGTTATATCTTTATTTTCCACTTCAACATTACCCTAAGTCGCTATTGAAGTTTGAAATCAGACCAGAACCCTATTTCTTGTGAACACAGTGGATAGATTACAGTAGAGATCTTGGCCATAAAGTTAGAGCAAAAATCAGTAACATCATTTGTTTCTTGGAGTTTGGTTGAAGATGTGACTTGTGCCCTTGTCATTCCTTTTAGGGAAAAAGAGGAGAATTAACCTTTTTATAATAGTCTTATGTATTTTTGTTTAATTTTAATCTATTATAATAAAGTATAGGCACCTTTATTCCTTAATTCCTTAAACCTCTCTAGTTGTGTTCTCTGTAATGGATCTAACTATCCTTATGTAAAATAGTTAAGCAGAAGCAAAAACTTTTTTTTAAATTTAATTTTAGGTAAGCACCAAAGAAGTAATAAAATTCCAGATGGTAAGTATTGTATGAAAGTACTTTTTGCATTGTGTATTAGATCTTGGATGTATTTGAATTAAAATAGTTCCACATTTACACATCCACATTTAGCATTACATTTACTGTTATGTTGCATTTATTTGTTATGCAGCAGAAGTATCTGGGTGTATAGTAGATTGCATTTACCAAATGGTCATACATTGATCTTAGTTTCAATTTTGCATATCCAATATGTTGTTTTTTCTTCTTTTCTGTACAGTACATCTAGAAATATTAGAGCTGTTTATGATTAGAAACAACTGTGGGGTTGTCAAAGTAACAGTATAGTGAAACAGTATTCAGAATTCATAGCAGAACTAGCCTTGAGCACTTCGGATTTTTACAAACTAAAATATTTTAATAAGTTGTCCTTCATAGATGGAAGAAAACAGACAAATCTGAATCATGACTAAAGATGGCATTGCTTGTATACACTGATTTTTTCCCCCATCATTTTTCTTGATGATAATGTCATGTATTAGTATTACCACAATTGAAGTGTCATGAGAGATTTAATGGCTCTGTTAGTGCATGCATATCTTGTACCTGGTATGTGCTGTGAATGTTTCCATTGTGGCCAAGTCTGGGGAGAAATGTGATGAATGAGAGGAGCTCTGTATTAACACAGCTTGTCCCCAAACCTGCTTAGGCCTACTCGAACCTGTTGAGGGCCCACATGGACGGACTGAAGAAGAAAGACAAAAAAAGCAAAAGCAAGAAGACCAAAGCCACCCAGTGAAAAGACAGTCTTGTGTAAAGTGCTGCAGCACCTTCCTTTGCTCAATAGTTCAAGCAGGCCAGCCCAGATCCCATTACCTCTCACACACCTACATTGAAACTGAAGCCGCAGAACATATAAATGCAAAAAAAAGATTGACCTCCTCTCAGGACCTTTAATTGTAGTCCTCTTCTTGGAAAACTGGAATGGTTTTTGCTTTTATTTTTAAATCAGTTGCTTGGATGGATCAAGAATTAAATGAAATTCTTTCAAAGGTTATCTTTAAAATAATTTGCTAGTAGTAACATCTGCGGTCTGAGGATTCAGGTTTAAAAGGTGTCTACTGCTAAACCACCACAAGAAATCTGCGGCCACTGAGGAAGCAAACGGCAAGAAAATACCTTGTTACAGACTTATAAATGTGTACACTATGAGATTCCAACAGAAGGAGCATACTGCCAGGTTTCTGGAAAGCCGGGTGCTGCAGACAATCTCTTCTAAGATGCGTGGGTGACTATTTAGTCTTTTCTCAAACATTTTGTTCATGCTGGAAAAAAGTCTTTAGTATATTTCAGTGCATTTGTATCAGTCATGAATATTGTATCTCGCCAATAAAACAGCAGGGGCATAGATTTCATTTTTTATAAACGGTGCTAAAATAATTGAAGTAGAGTTAGTTTAGCTTTGCCTGATCCATTGACTAAAACATGTTTCCGGTGCTTGAAAAGAGTTACATTAGTTTCTGCTAACAGTTAAGTGATTGAAGTTCATGGTGAATTTTTTTTTTAATTTCCAGATTGCTGGCAATTCTTTTTTCTGTTAATGAAAAAGTTATGAAACAGGTCTGGAGCAAAGACATTGATGAACAGATGTATCTAAATTATAGAGCATCCTGCTAATAAAAAAAATACTCCACCACCACATTTTGTTTCTGCTGTTTTTCGAATCTAAAAAAAGAAATTGACTACCAGTTTTGTTTTCAGATATGACCACCAAATTGTTTTTAATGTGGTCTTTGTTCTAAAGATACCTGATGGTTTATAATGATCCTGCGTTAACAAGTCATGTTTTTGTAATTTACAAACATAATTATAATAGTTTATAAACGGTTACCTGGAAGAAAAAAAAACAACATTCTTCGACAAAGTTCAAAGTGCTGGTTTATCTTATTGTAATAAGAAACCAGGAAGAAAAAAAGATTATATACAAGAGGATCCCATTTTCTTGATTTACTGTTAATTGATCAGTAACAGCTTTGACATCATTCATCTGGCTTCATCAGTGTGGAGACACCGACTATTGTGTGATGTACTAATGATATTTTTTATGAAATCAATTCTAATACACTGAACACAGACTAGTAAAAAAAAAACGTTCTACAAAGTAAACTTACATAGGAAACAAGTACAACCTTAAAACGGATATCCCAAGTTTTAGCAGGGTATGGTAGTCCAGGTTAACTTGATTTGATCAAGTAGTTTCTGATTAATTTTGTCATCATGTATCTTTGTGATGTTTAAAGACTTGTCTGATGCCTGCTTTCGTCCAGTCATTTTCCATACATTTTAGTTCCAGATTTTGCACAGCATGCCATTTGGGGTTGTAATTTGGCTCTCTGTCAGTAGGTAATCTAGGAAAAATATCTTTCAATTTCTTCAACTATATTTAATAACTTTAACCATTCTTAACTTGTTAAACAATTTTTGATGACTTTTGAGCTGAGGTTTCTATCATGAAAGATGTCATAACCCACTACATAATGGCATTTCATTACAACTCCTGGTGGTAGGGATAGTATGTGGACTGTAGCTTGAATCTTTGTCCATTTCCTTCTGGTCATTAAAGTGCTGTGTTAGGTGGCGACTTATTGGGAAGTTGAGAGGACAAAAGGAGCAAGCACATTCAAAAAGTTATACTTTTTCCTAATAAAGAGGTTAGAACATCTAAATGAAAAATTAAGGATATATACACATAGCTATGGTATGTTATACAGTATGTGATATGTGGCCAGTCTGTAGATAATGAAATAGGCCTTGCAAAAACAGGTCTCATTTGAAGTACAGAGGTGATTAAATGGCTGTGCCTTTTTTCTCTGGCCTTTCCTTGCTTGCAATGACAACATTGTTCCTCTTATTCTTCTCCTCCTCTTGGTATCCCCGCTTCATTATTCTGGTCACATACAGGAACAGAGTCTGGAACAGAAAACAGCACAGGTACACACAACTCTGGGGAGTCTGACTCAGTTTACAGGCATGCTTGCATCTCAAGCAAAGAAACTGCTGAGTGATTATGAAGCAGCCACTAACACTGTATAATTGGGTATTAACTAAGAGGGAATAATGCATTAGGCACGTCTGTGCACAGAAATGAGCAGTCTTTATTTGCAGCTACCCTATGGTGTTGCCACACTAATGAAGTACCAAGCCGCTCCAGGAATTGATTACGTGACTTCTGGCTCTGTTCTGGATTCCTCATCTTATTGTTTAACCTAGAGATTGGATTCCAAGTGAGCTATTATTATAAGCCTTTTCTTTCTCCAGAAGCCACTATTGCTATGAAATAAATGTTTGGCATTTAAAATGAAAATAAAGTGATTAAATGACACATTAAGTGAGGTGCTTTTTATCCTGCACACTGCTTTCCTAATGAAACCATTCATTAGTTCTTTTGCACAGATAGATGGGAGAGAAAAGGGTATCAACACTCCAAAAATAAATAGGAAGTGATCCTGAGATACATTGGAAGCATTATGACATTAATGATATGATGAATTATGCCTATAATGGCATAGTCTCATTATGATATAAACCCTGATAATGGGTTTACTTTATCATTTTGTATACAATAAAAAAGGTGCTGCCCTAAAGCCTTAAAACAATTTATATTTTTATTTTTTTTCATTTATTCCTGGAGTAGCATTAACCAGGTAAAGGCAAGGTTCACAAAATCACAGTTTTCTGCACTTACACTTTGACATGGACACTTCCTGAGCTACCCAGAGTAGCAAGATTAATGGATGTTTAATTGTGTCCCCAACTGACCAAACAAAAACTAATAGAGGCTCACGTACCAAGCTAAACTTTCAATGCCTTCCTTGACTCCTGTGCCAGAATTAGAACTAAGTCATTCTCCCTCAGCTTGTCTGAGACATTTTTGTATAGATTTGTTATTGGTTGTTGTTAACAGAGCTCACTATACTATTGCTATGGATAAAAAAGGTAGCTCAGCTATTTGTAAGACGCAATATCAAATAATAGGCAGCACAGTGGTTAGCCTTGCTGTTCAATTCCAGACGTGGGAGAGGGAGCTGTGTGGACTTTGTATGGAGTTTGTACAGTATGTTCTCCCTGTGTTTGTGCAGGGTTTCCTCTGGGTGTTCCAGTTTTCTCCCGCAGTCCACAAAAACACTAGAGATTTAATTGGCTTCTGGGAAAATTAGTCCTAGGTATAGTATGAGTGTGTGCCTGTATTTGTGTCGGTGTGTCTGCCCTGCAATGGGCTGTGATTCCATCCAGGGTGTATCCTGCCTTCCACCTGTTGCTTGCCAAGCAAGGCTCCAGATCTCCCGCCACCCTGAAGTGGACGGAGCAGTTAAATGGATGGATGGATTATCAAATATTTCTTAAACTTTCATCTAGGTCTTTCATCATCACCTTCATTAAATTCTGTGGGGAAAAGCATATGAAATGTGAGTAAAGTTTGATCAGATTACAAGTCATGATTAATGGAAAGAAATATATATATATAATTTAGGAACTATCAGCTTGATAACTATGTAGCAATGGAACAACAAGGTTATACTGATTGATGTTTTAATCACACTTCACATAACATAGACTGTCAGAGTAATTTATCAAGCCGTCTTTGCAGAGATGTCCTCAGATCAACAGCTTATTGCAGCAGCCAGTGTATCACCACTTTTCAAAAATACTCAAGGAGACCCTAGAGTTTAGCCCAAAGTCACAGATCTGTAGCAAAGCTGTAGAGCACAGACATTTATAGACTTGAAAAAAGCTTCAGAAGTTGCCTCACTAAGATCTGAAGCAGCTGTTATTGCGCCCTTAAAGTGACTCTCTTGGAAGGACGAGCATGTCCTTGGTGCTTCCCAAAGCCGTTTTAGCTTCAAAACACATCAAAAGGGTTTCAGGTAGCAATTAAGATGAGAAGCAAGAGTGCTTTTGCTGTTTTTGCTTTGTTGTGCCAGAAAAGTGTTTTTTTATGTGGATGTGAAAGCCTGGTTGGAATTTTAAACATAAAAATCAATTAAATCTTGTAAGCATTCATTTTATATATATATACTGTAATGATTACAGGAGCCGTCATGATCAAAGTGGAGCACTTAAGAAAGTAACACAGATACCCTCTTTATGTAGTCTGTTTAGGTGCCATTCGTGTTCGATTTCAAATACTTATAGCTGGATTTTTTAAATTACAAAGACTTACAGTATGTAAAACTCAACTGACATTCAAATCAGCACCTTAGTTCTCTGTACCCTGATGTCCATCTCTCAGGCTGTACTGTAGTACACTACCGTAATGCCAGTTTGGTATTGTTACGTTACGTAACAATTCTTGATTTGTTTGAGAAATATATTTTTCTCCTTAAAAAATATGTACCTTTTGTTTTCTAACAACATTCAGTTGTGATTAAGGAAAACATTGGAGATTAATCTTTCCATAAACATTGGATAAAATCTTCTGTAGTTATGAGAAGTGGCCATTTAAAGTCTGAACGTGTTGAAGTACTACTCTTAGTGGATTTGATTAACCTGCTTTTTGTCTAGCTATTGTGAATGAAAGATTATTTGGAAATCTTCAGAAAATATGTTGTTTACAAAGCATAATGTTAGGTTTTGATATTTAATTTGAATTAGTGTTTATATAATTCAGAAACAATACTTAAAAACAATACTTGGATCTCAGAGGAAAGTTAAGGGGAATTATTTTTTTATCCACACGTTAACGTCTGATCTTGTGTTTGGGGGGAGGGGTCAGGATAGGAATCCTTCCTTAATTACATGCCGTACAGGTTCTCTATAGCGCTGCTTAAATCGTGACCTAAAAGACCTTATACAGTACTGTTTGTAAGGTTTGGGTTGTAGAAGTTCCTCGGTATTATTCCAGAAAAAGAGCAGCAAATGAAATAAATCCCCTTGTATCGCTTTTGAGACGCAGTGCTAGACATTCAAAGTGAACAGGTTTACAGTAACAACACTGAAAGGCAAGTAAACCAATTTATTTCAAAGTTGTAATAATAATAATATGTTGCACTGAAACTGACAGCAGCCTGCAAGAACTGTTTTCTTCAAGCAAATTCCGTAAATGGTGTACGTTACGATTACGTTTAGAACATGGTTTTCTTGTTGAGCAATGAAACGTTTATTCGTGTTCATGTAACACATTCTTTTAAAATGTTTTTTTATTTTTCTGTCAAGAATACAATACCTGTTTTGGGAAAATTGCATGAGTGGGGTGAAGAGGTTCTGGCTCTTTTAATGATACTATACAGGGCTAGTTTTAGCCAGACGCACCCATAAGTATATATCAGAATCAGATTTTTAATTTATGTTACAGTATTTTGACTGCGTAGTCTGATTTAAAATGACGTACCATTAAATATTAAGTACTGTCTGCCTACTATATTTAACTGAGTACAATCATAAATTTAATCATAGATTTTAAAAATTGCTTTAGTTTATTTGGTAACACCATCTCACGGGAATTAATTATATTAGAGAATTATACCGTCTTTATGTCAGTAAGTCTTTATGTTAAAGATCACCTAAAGACAGCATGCAGTCCTACAGTAAAGAGATACACATGTTTGTAAGCTAGTGAATTTAATTCTATATTATTACATATCTACCTGCTGCTGCATGAGAGATATTTTAATGTAGGGTTAACCATAAGACTCACTTTAGTTAAATTTTTAAAAATGAGTTGGACATTATAAGTATAAAACAAAGTTTTTTCATTCATTTTGGGAAAAGATTGCAGTTTTTTCATATTGCTAGAAATACAGCATATCTAGTGATAAAAAACAACAACAACAGATCACCATATGCTCGGTCTCAGCATTGGTCAAACATTGCATTTTTACATTTTGATTCCATTTTATATAGCCACAGCTCATGACTAATCAAAATTCATCAAACACCAGCCCTGTTCCTTCCAACCTTCTAACATATAGTATGGTATGGCATTAAAAGAAAAATACAATAATACAAATAATAGCATGGATGTCAACATGAAAAGTTGCATTAAAATACCAGTACACACATGGCCGACAATCCTAATATATTTTAGGCCTTTTGTGTTCAATGACAGACTTTTTAGAGCACACACAATCATAAGACAACTGCCATGTCTTAGCTATAGGTTTTATGGAAGAGCTGCTCCACAGTAATGTTACAATTGACTCCAGTTAGCAGGCAGTATGGGTGGGACCCTTCCTTCTGGGAACCAAGGTGCCTTTGATACAAGCCTACACTCCTACTTGGATGTGGGAGAGCGACACTCTCCATACCACTGTGACAAAATGCTTTTTTGTGTGTAATTTATTGGTGCTAAGACAGATAGTTTGGATGCAAATATCTGTGTTTACAGAGGTCCATGGTTTTAAAAGGAGTTATGTATTTATGTGATAAACACAAAATGCAGAATATTAACTCACCAATGTCTTGTAGCTTTGCTTCCAATATAAACCATGAGCATATACAGTAAGTACAATGGGGAAAACTTTTTGTATTGCTTATTGATACAGATCTATATACTGTACAAGTAGCTGTCAGGGTGCTTCAACTTTGGTCTTGAGAGCTGATGTGTCTGCAGATTGTTTAGGTTTTTTTAAGATGGTGCGCGTTTCCAATTAATAACAAGCTGATAAATGTCTTCAGGTGCAAAGTTGGAAAGAATGCTTGCAGGCACACTGGCCCTCCAGGCCTGGAGTTAGTCCACATCAAATTAGCTTTAAGAATTTGCTATGACTGCTCTCAATCTTTTGTCTTGGACAACACAAATCTATCAGGTTTTCTAGGTCACCGTTAAATTACCAATATCCACACAAGTGGAACAATGTCATAGTTATTGATCAATAAAGCAAGCAATCTGCAAAACAGAAAAACTGACGTAATTTAGAGATCATTTGTATTCTGTTTTGTAATTGTGGACCAAAATTCTGTTAAGTAAGTAGATATTTTGCTCAATTTATCAATATTTTGCAGGTGCCAATCTTTATAAAAAGGAAATCATTGCATAGGATATGTTTTATCTTAAATCTAAAGCCACTTGGGGTCACTGTTTACAAAGGGAAGAAAATTGGTGTACTACAATTTAGTCCTTAAGCGGGCCACTCTATACTAAACATCTCTTTGCAGAAATGACAGTGTCCAAAGCAGAACTAATACTGTTTTTCCTCAATTTTAAAATATGCATTAATCATCATGAAGCAAACCTGTCCTTGTTTTCTCCTTCATACATATGGCTCAGTTTATCTAAATTAAGCTGTTGGCAAACACTGTAGGTGCTGGTGCAGTTTTGAGACCTGCCAAACATCAAAGGCTGCAAAGCATGTTGTAAGTGACCTCCATCAGCCCTAATACTGTAGAATGTTTCTACTGTAGGAATGCAGCTTCTTTTGATCTACAATAAATTGAATCAGGATCACAAGTCTTTTTTTTCTTCTTAGGAAAACATTCTTGCATTCCACATAGGATGGACAGTCATTGTTCTGAATAAATCTTCAGGTAAGTCAAATGGGTTGCTTAATAAATATCAATAAATTTGAAATAAAATTAGTAAAAGTAACATTTTTCCTAAAAATGTTTGCGATTATAATAGCCTCCAAATGTCTTAATATTCTTTTTGACTGTAACTGTTACTATCCTTACTGAACTGTAACTACTGTACATGAAAAATGAAAATCCCAGTGTGAAATCAGTATTTTATACTAAGAATACTTTATTGTGCCCTCTTAACTCTTCTTTCATTAAGTCATTCATGCTATTCATCATGACATTGGATTTGATGCATGCTTTGTATTGTTATCCTTTTGTAAAATCCTTATTCAATAAAGTTTGAAATGTACATCAGAAGGCACTAATTGTTGACTAAAATAGCTTCGTAAACATTGTAATCCATATATTCTTCTGTACTAATTAAAACATCAGATCAGAGGATGCAAACCATCCCAAAAGCAGATCAGATCAATTTCTGTTCTTCATAACAGAGATATTGGTCTTTTTTCAACTTGACCTTTGTCTTTGTGCTAATCATACACCTGTTGACATTGTCTAAAACGTAATTTGAGTTTTGTTTGACTTGGGAGTCAATATTGTTGCTTGGCTAATGCATGTCTTTTCTTTTTAATGTTTATCATGGAACTTTGTCATAGACCCCAAATTCACTGATGGGGCCACTAGTGGGATCATTGATGATTCATGATGGTTTTTTTTATAATATCTAAATGTTTCTGTTATATGTAATTTATCCTTCTAAACTACATTTCTGGCTCTACATTTGTGTAAAACAATCATGTTCTCCTCTTGGTAGAGCAACAACTATACCATTAGCCTTCTTACAGATGTGAACCACAATCAAAATTGGGATATTTTATGGCTTTTTGTAATCTTTACTATAATTGCTAGAAACAATTGAATTAACAGCTTTATGCTCAACATAGTGACAAGGTTTAAATAAAGCTGAACATTATGAGTTTAGAAATATACATCATAATATCATTATCAGTATTTTCAGTACTCATTTTCACATATGATCACTGTTTTATAAATGTTGAAAAATCTTGATGTACAGTACCTGTATTTTCTTTTCTAAATCACCTTTTTGTTATAGTTTATCAAATATATGAACAAATTCAGAAGCCACATTAATTTAGTAAGAGTTCAGTGGTTTATTTCGAAACCTGTCATGTTGTAAATGACTTTGTCAAAGTGATTCTTTATTATTTTCCAATATTGCATGGTAACTAATTTCTTACTGTAAGACATGAATATATCTTTTATGAAAATGGTGCCCTGTGTTCACTATAATAGTTTTCAGAAAAATTGCAGAATGCTTTTCAGACCTTAAATATTTAATAAGGGTGATTTATAGATAAAGTGTGTATAGCTAGGCCACGGGCACTTCCAGCTGTTTGTGTTCATAACCGTGTCATGACAGGATAGCAGAACATCTTTTTTTAAAAAGCCAGTGCCTAAGGAGGCTTAATAAATGTCCTCTTAGCATGATGTTTCCTTCACACACTCTCCACTTTAGTAAGGAAAGTATGTATATTGTAAATACCTCTTCCTGCAAATAATTAGTTTAGTAAACAGCCTTCAAATTTTTCTCTTTAATTGTCTGTTTGCAGTTTTGCAGTTTCTATCGATTCCGAGGGCTCCAGATCTTTACCTGCCATGCTTCCTCGACCTCGGAGGTCCACTTCTCTTTCAGGATTGGCTGGACAGCACAGATAAACTCTGTCCCCACATACTGAAAAAAAGTCATTTTAAAGCTTACCACTCCTAATTTGAAAACATTTTGGATAGAGTTTACCATTGAACATTTTACCACTTTACAATTAACAATAGCATATCAGGTGTTTATGGATTTTTTTTAAATCAGGTTTATCAATTTTAAAAGTCGCAACACCATAGCAAGAAGGCAGTGCTCACAGACTTTTACATTTATGATGTCACCTGTTAGGAATATCAAACAAGATTTCTTTGTTTTAACAGATATCCATATCTAATGATTGGAAGGTGGAAGTCTTGAAGAGAAGCAGCTTTAGTTCAATTTGTTTTTGATTTTTAAAATAAGTTGATCACTTTGTGTACAACTAGATTGAAACCACTGGGGATTTTGATGAGAGTACCTCCAAGTTGGTTTGGGGCTGCTCTGTCAGAAATGTAAACACCTGAGATGTTTTTGAGTGGAAACTGTCAACTCTAAAACTCTTCTTGTTCTACAAAAAGGCTTGTGTATCCATGCCACACCTAGGAACTGATAAAAGTTGGATCTGAAGGACAATGCAGTTAATCTAGGTGAACTAGGTAATTTGTGAAGAGTTAAATCTCTTAAATAAGACAATGTAACATCTAGGTAAACTAGGTAATTTGTGAACAGTTACAGTAAGTCTCTTAAATAGGATAACGCAATTCAGCTCAGTGAACTAAGTAATTTGTGAACAGTTAAGTCTCTTAAATAAGAGTGGATGTGAATAGATCTTTATCCTGTTTTATCAGCTGTGTGAGTCTCTCAGACAGCTTTACTAAACATGATAAATCACCTTGCAGATGTTTCTTACTTTAAAATGTTGTATCAAGGAATTCAGCAGCCTTTGAATCTTCGAGAAATATTTCAATGCTCTGCTGCTCTAGTTAAGCAAGTTATTATACTTTCACCTCAGTTTTTTCAATTCACAGGTCTTTATCTGAGAAAGAGATTCTCATTAAAAGTAGTCATTTATGTGGGTAAATTTAGGAATTGAATGAAGTGCCTAGTCCTAATTAAGAATGCATCTTAAAATGTATTGCGATCCTCTATTTCTGTTATAAACTGTTATTTAACGAGAGAGGTTTTAACACTATACAATTCAAACCATAAACCTAAAAAAAATTGACAACATTTTCTTTCTTTGTTAGATTTATTTGAAATAAAATACAATATAAATATTAGTTTATTCATTTATTCTTTGCTTCAGTTTTGTTTTGTAGGACTCTTTTTTATATCATTGTTAGGCCTAATCTTAACCCCAGAATAGGCCCTTACTAAAGGTGTTATAGCCAAACTGAACCTCCTACATTCTAAATTTGACCATTTAAAAAAACACTATAACAATATTTAAACTACGTCCTTTGATTTTTCTAACCCTGACCTTGAATATCATGTTACTTGAAATTCAGACCACCTTTATACAGTTACTGCTCTAACAACAATTCTTAAAGAACCTTAAAACTTACCTGTCCAAGATTTTCATATAGTATCAGCCATAATACTCTAGAGTACCGTGTCCCAGTTGAAATGGTTTATTGATGATCCACACATGGATGAATTTTACTAAATAAAGTTAATTAGCAACTTTACATTTTAGATGGACTTACCACAGTATGTAGTGGTCACACTTTTGTTTCGCTTATACCTCAGTTGTAACAATATTAGTTTTAGTCAAATACTGCTGCTACCTTACGATATATTAAATTAGAGTTTTTTAAATGTTGTTTTTTAACACCACTGCAGCTATATTTAAATTCAGACTCATTGATTTTTTAACCCTTAGTATACTTCTAATATAGATAGCAAATTAAACCTACATTTGTGATGGGATATGAGGTTGTATGGTTTTACACGTTACAAAATGGGTGTCTTTATCTGATAAATTAAGCACAATTTCCTACCCCATAGTACTTTGGAGGAGCATTGTATCGATAGTGGCTCTTTCCCAACTCCAGTGCCAACTGGTCCAAGCGGTCTAGCTGGTCTAATCTAGCCACAGTCTTCTCAATGAAGGACATCACTCTGAAGCCGACAGAAAGACCAACGTGATGCAGAAATTGTGCAGGCCTTTCTGGACTCTGTATGAGCAGTCTCCATCAATAAAGGAATAATAGCATTTATACAACATTTCACAAAGCCTATTATGCAATATTACCAAGGTGATGAACCAACAGTTATCAAATAACAGTACAGGATTACTAATGCAATTTTATTCATGAATACTCTATAAGAATTCCAAGCACTTAATGCTGAGTTTAGTTTAAGAAAAAAATAGTGTTTGATTTTCATCTGAGTTATTCTGTGGCACTGAACCCAAAAAGGTGACGAAATTGCTGATATCCTGTCTTTCAAGAAACTGCTGGATAAGATCCTTGGATCAATTTGCTACTATCAGATGGGCCGAATATTCTCCTCTCATGTGTAACAATTCTAATGTTCTTGTGTACATACGATACATCTCCGAAAACTGCCACAAGATTAGTAAAACTGATTTTATATAAAATACAAGCAGAAATGTGAGCAGTCAACTCCTTGTGGTTTCTGAGATGTGATTGTCCCTAGAGGGGTATCCCCTTTTTAGTTTTGGAACATGAAGTTAAAAAAATGCTAATAGCCTTTGAAACAAATGTACAGTATGTATCCACCAATATTCACACCAAATAGTTATCTAGCCACAGATGCTAAAAATCACAGTACCATAACTGTAACACATACTTTTACTAATGATTATTTTATCAGTGTTGGGTAGTAAAAGGAAGTGACCTGGTTAATGTCAAGCTGAGATTTTCACACAAAGGATCCTGTTCCTATTAATCTTGATCCAAATTCCTTAATACAAATACTTTGCAATGCTGTTTCCAGTGCATTATTATTTGTAGTTGTTTCAAATACTTTTTGTATTCATTTGTATATTTGTGCTCATAAGCAAAAAAAATGCATTTGTTTGTATTGCACACAATTAAGTAAGTGGTATATTTTCTGACTCCAATATTTCCTGGGGAGAAACAGACATGGAAGTCACCAAAGATGATAATTTTTCATCTGCCATCTTTAAAAAGTAAACTTTAGTGGGAATATCAGGACTGGTAATAGAAATCTTAATATAGCACTTTTTATCCACAAGGATCCCCACAGGGATCACCACCTGGGTGACGTCAACAGATCAGTTGGAGAAGCGTGAAACTGCTTCACCATCGAATTAAGTGGAACTTTAAGAAGAACAGATTGAGTAGACCTTAGCTAGGACACTGGGGCTACTCTTTTCAGGAAGTGCCATGGGATCTTTCATGGCCGAGTGGTCTGTATCTCAGTTTATCAGCTAATCTGAAAGACAGCACTGTCTGACAGCTGTCACGGATGTCGGAAGGGGCATGCCGTGGAATGGCCAGGAGAGCAAAAAAAAACCTACGTGTAGTGGCAAAATGGGGGTTAGCCCGGGCTCAGGAGGTTAGACGATATCAGGTAGAAACCTATTCCCTCAGGCCGCGGAGGAGACAACCTGGTGCTAGGTGGGTCTCAAGACATCCGAGCCCTCAATGCTGAGCGAGGAGGAAAGGGTGACCTGGAAATATATAGCCCCACACAAATACACACTGGAAGGACAAGCAAAGCATAGGGACACTAGTAACAGGACAAAGTAGGAGTGCCCTCTAGCTGTAGAGGGTGTGACAACAGCACTGTGTCCCTAGTCACTATAATAAGGCATTAGATTTGGAAATTCTGATCCAGAGGGAAGTACGCCACATACTGGTCCACCAACACCACTTACTGTAGCAATCTGCTTTTTCTTGGAGGTTTCCAAGGCCTGACTAGCCCAGGCTTCTTTAGCTTTTGGAATCTGAGTCTTTATCCATAAAATATTCTAGAGATCAACATTAAATACAAATACACTGAACAATCAAGGGCAATGTGCACAGTGATGTGCTGGTAAAGTTTATGTTCAACAAAATCTCAAGATTGGTGTCATGGCCAACTCGGTTGAATGAACACCATGTGCATTCTGATCACATTGTACTGTACAATATGTTGTTTTCCGTTTCACTCTCTGACTAGTAACAGTGGGCGGCAATATAACTTGGGAAAGCAGAAATAGAAAAAATGCTGAAATAAACCTGAACCGAAAGCGTTTTTGACAGGCAGAATAGCATTTTTGGGATATACTGTGTTCCAGCTAGGGTAAATAAAGCAGTTAATTGATAGAAATGTTAAATCTTATTAATCTCCATTGTCTTGTAAAGTAGTTGATTTTTTTCTAATTTGTTTTCAATGGGAAGGGAGGCTGTGGTATTATCGTGAGGTGTTTAAGTGTAAATGGGAATGTTTGTTTCTTCACCTAAATGTCAACTAACATACAAAATGTTTTTGCTTTAATTATTAGCTTTACTAATTGCTGTGAAGTAAATATGATAGTGAATTTACAGATTAGGTAAATGTGTATGAAGGTCTTTCAAGCACCTAAGGAATTGTGAAGTGTTGTGAAATTTTGGAGGCTTGGTAGTGTAATAAGTTTGAATGCTTGAATAATGAGGAATATTTAAAAACACTCTTCAGACATAGTCTATGAAAAGGCTTCTTTGGATTTGATCAATTTTATAATTTTTTGCCAATTGGTGTCAATAATCAGGGTATAGAATGTGTCCTAAAAAATGAAAATCTCTTTTGTGTCTTTGAGTCTCAATAAAGAAGAAAAGTATGGTTTACAGTCACATTTCTGTGAGTTTTAGATGGATTAAATCACTCTCGCTGGGTATGAATTTCATATCATGTGTTGAAAAAAGATTTTAGTTTTTTAAAATAACTGCTCAAAATCTGGTGTTTTCCTAAAATGTCTTTTAGTAATATTAGGGCAGTTTTCATCCAAAATCCAGACATACTGTATGGTAAAGCAGGCTTGTCGAATTGCATGACATGACCCCATCTTCTGGTGTTGCCAATGTTGACAGCCAGCTGCTAAACAGAAGACCAACAGAACTGTCTGCCTCACAACAGAGTTGGAGCAGTAACGGCATACCAGGGAAAAGCAAAACAATGTAAGTCTGCTATCAGCAAAATAAGCAGGAGCCATTGGCTTTGTTCCATATAATGCAATAATTTACACCCAAAGCACATCAGCAATACCTTCTTTAGACATTTTTGTATCATGACTCCATATAAAGCTTTAAAAATGAACTGAAAACACATTAAAATGTATTATTTTTTCATTCATTTTTTTTAACAATGCCAACAGAATAAGGCACCAGAATACTAAATCCCCAATCTCTGAATATAATTCCCTTCACTCAGTGCTGACTGGAAAATTGAAAGGCAGTGAAGTAAAGCAAGGGTTTATATAATTTATGCATATGAAGTGAAACAGCATGTTCCACATCAGGCTCTTGTTAGTGAGAGTATTTGGATTGAGGGAGTGAAACTTGACAGTGTTGATCTGTTGAACGAGTTTGAGAACTACTTGACTTTTCATTTAACCAGAGTTGCTGTGCTATTGTACTGTAGCTGCTTTGTGGACCTATATCTTTGATGAAGATCACATCAGGAGGGGAGTTTTTTTTAATCCACTTATTAGAAATAATATTTTCTAAAAAATACAAGCATCCTATTACTGAAAAAGCAAATATTCATTAATCAGAGAGTTCCATTTTCATTTGTGATGCTTCTCTTTGCTACTATGAACTGACTTTCCTTTGCAGCTATTTATTGGCATGTTTTCTGGTGTCAGTGGAAGAAACAAAAGTCCCTGTTATTACAAAGATATTAGTATATATTCTAAATCAAGGCAGAAAAAGGTAATATTATTGTTTGAATCCAAAAAGTTTTTAACTTTTTTTTTCATTATGCAGACAATTGGTAAAAATTATAAGAATTTTTGCTCTGTAAATTATAACAGACTATTGTATAACTCGTCTGTTATTTTTTAGTACTTAATTCTTTATTCATAAAGCCTTTTTCACTCTCCATGTAAATTGAAGTAGTTCAATAGAGCCAGATTGCAGAATGGAGAATTAAAATGTCTAATAAATAGTCAAAAGCACTGACTTGAGTCCATGAGCTCTCAGCTCCTTGCTTGCGCGTAGCCTCTCAAGATCTTCCACATCTCTGAACAGGAAGAAAACATCTTTGCATTCTGGATGGGTTTCAAACAACCTGTTGCCAAGACAACACACACTTATGAACTTTCGAGATGAGTAATGGCACATGGAAACATTTCTTTGTATTTTTTTAAGATTATGTTCAGACCATGTTTTTACTTTTCTGTAAGCTTAGAAATTATCTTTTGTTACACTGTAATAACAGGAAAAAAAGATCATATACATGTAAATACAGCACCATAGAAAAAGTTCATAATTTAAAATAGGTTTTTGGACCTGTTACTAGTGAATATAATAGTACCAAGGACTGATTCCTTTGAGAGTAGCAACATAAAATCTAAAACGCAGATTGGTGTGTGTACATTCATAATTGCCCCTTTATAAAAGGGTGTGTGGCTCTAAATAAAGAGTATGAACAATATTTAAGAATTTTTGTATTTATTGGCTAGGCATTAATTAATTAATTAATTAAGATGTATTTCATCAAGGCTTAAATCATAAAACAATGCTGCCTAGCAATTTTTTACAAATTATTTAAGGATACTTTCGAACCGACTTTATCATATTCTGTTTCCTGTAGTATTGCTGACAACTTTAAACCTGCAGCAGTTTGCAGCACAGTAAACAGATTAAATGCATTAAGCATGTTAAATGCATCAGGTATGGATGACACATTGTGGGTTTCCATGACGTCCTAGTCATTAGAAAACATAAAGTTTTACTTCGGTATGACATTTGAAGATGCAGTCAGGGGAGGCACCTTTTTCCCTTGCTTTTCAGACCTTTGGTATAAATGTCAAGTTTTAGCACAGAGACATTCATCATGAAGTTGCACGACAGAAAACTAATCTTTCCTTAATGTGTAAAAGGTGCTCTAAAACCTCTCTATCTTGTTTAGTCTAGCATCATACAGTATACTTCTTCTTATTTTTAAATAGTGTAGATCCTTTGCAAATGTTATGGCATTAGTTTATTGTTGAGATTGTTCATGCTCTTGGGATGACAAATGTCTCTATGAATAGAGGCCATATTGTACAACGATCTCTGTTGAAAGCATTGTCCTCTGACGCACATTAAAAAGATCAAGATGCACTTCCACAGTGGCACAAATTACTTTAAGGCCTCATTGCAAGACAGGACATGAGGAGGTATGGGGAAAAAAGCATTACAGAGGGATTCTGTTAAATGCAGATCAAATTACTCAGTTGTTTTTATCATTGCCTCCTTTTATAGAATTGCTGAGAAGACATTAGATGTCTCTTGAGATTTACTCGTACTGCTGCAGCAAGCAAGGTATTTGAAAAGAGGATGAGACGATCATGCCAGTAACTACTTATCTCTGATAGAAACCTGCTATGGCCACAGGTAATATGTTACTGTACCAGTAATAATCTTAGTATTGGTTTGTCTTGTTCCTAGTAGTCAGTTTGCAGTCTCTACTGATGAAATACAATACCATTTCTTGTCAGGGTAGAATTAGGAGCTTTTGATAGGATTATAGCTTATAGATGTTCACAACATATCACTCACTCACTTCAGAAACACCACAAGTAAAATAAACATTATTGTTCAACTCTCTCCTAATTGTCTTCTGAGTTTTCAGTGGTTACCTTTGGTTATCTTATTAATTGAAACCAATACAAAAAACAATAAAAATAAGAATATTTTCTAGAGAGCATTCGAGAAGTTCTTTTTTTTTGAAGAAGCGAAAACAACGATTCCAGTTCTGAACATTGACAGATTTTCTTTTGTACAAATGAAATTTAGCACTGCATGTGTCCTAAATAATAATAAAAATCCTACACATAAATACTGGGGGATTATTTGTAAATTGTGAAAATAAAATAATTGGGAAATCTACTCTGGGAGAAAGCGCCACAAAATGATTTAGTGGGAGGTGAATATAATCAGCTAAACCTAGAACAAGAGACATACTCTATTTCAGTTTTAATTAACATATAATCAGTAAATTGTTAATTAAATCAATATACAATTTCACCTATATAACTATGTCTGAACAACAGTGTTAATAACATATACCCATGTCTTAGAACTGGGGAAAATAATTAGGTTTTGAGATAAAAAATACAGTACAAGTTTAAGAACATTACCTGCCTATTTTACTCTTGGCTGTTCTACTTTATGTGTAGATATAAACGAAAGAGAACGTTGTGTTCTCTTTCTTTTTTTTTCAGCATGGAATAAACCTATTACTTGTTCCTTTGCAGCCTACGCATGCTGACGCAGCTACCCACCTGAACTACTATGTGTAGATATACTGTATACTGTAGATATTTATTACACAAAGAACAATAGCAGATCATTAGGGCTTGTGTAGTCACTTTGCAACACTGATTGCTCTTAAAGCCACTGCTGACTGTATAGTACTATTTTCTACTGTTGCTGAACGAATTTGTTACAAATTAGAGGCATACATTGACTTTGTATTTGTTGGTGTTATCATGAAATCTCTGAATATTTTTTAATAGTTTTGCAGATGATTATGTTGTACGTTGTTAAAATGCTGCCTGATTGAGGGGTTACATTTTTAAAAGTGGCATTATAGCTTATGCTGTTAAGAATGTATTGCAAGGTAGGACATGGATGAGTATTGGGAAAGAATTTCTTTCTTCTCAGAACAAATGTAGAGAGATCAGGAATGCAGAGGTCTTCACTTTGAAAGCAGTGTGTCAGATTTGCTATGTTGATTTTTTTATTAATATTGTCATCTTCTGGCAGCATCATTTAGGTGATGTTGCAGCACCATTTCTTGTTAAACCAGGCTTTTGCATACAAAACACACCTGAGGAATGATTGATAGTCCCATTGCAACACTACGTTTTGTAGACAAATGTTTTGACATGGTTTCTTCATCTGATGTTGGGCAAATTGATTTTTAATACTTTTGACAAATCACAGTGTGCAGACACCAACTTGATTTGGCTTCTAGATCATTAGTAAAATAACTGTCAGAAAAAAATCAATATCAGAAATTCTACTTTGTACATTTCATTTGACAGATACTTTTACAAGTAAAACGAGAAGAAAACGTGAAAATGTATGATACAAATGCTGTTTTATATGATACAGAACTATATCGAAAACATGTGCTTCCACACAGGTGTGGTTCCTGATTAATTAAGCAAATATGTATAAAACTGCTGGGCAGGCCTGGCTGCCCAATATTTTGGCTACAATGGCTAGAAAAAGAGATTTCTGTGACTTTTGAGAGGGGGGTGATGAATGGACCACGTTTGGCAGGAGCTTCAGTGACAAAAACCGCTCGGCTTGCTGATTGGTTAATGTCATGTTGTCATGGAAATCTGAGGGAAAGCCATCATCCACTAGGCGTAACTATGGGCGAAAGCACATACTCCTCAACTGTGAATCTTGATGAACAATGAAAATCAATGAAAGCCAGGGCCATCCCAGTCACCTGATCTCAACCCAATGGAACACTCATAGGAAATTCTGGAGTGGTACCTGAGACAGGATTCTCCACCATCATTAACAAAACACCAGATGATGGAATTTCTCATGGAAGAATGGTGTCGCATCCCTACAACAAGAGTTCCAGACACTTGCAAAATCTATGCCAAGGTGCACTGAAGCTGTTCTGGTGGCTTGTGGTGGCCCAGTGCTCTAATAAGGCCAGCAGCCATATCACTCTGCAACTCACACCTGGCAACCCACTGAAGCTAAGCAGGTGTGAGCCTGGTCAGTACCTGGATGGGAGACCTCCTAGGAAAAACTTAGGTTGCTGCTGGAAGAAAGGGTCGCTCTCCCTGCGGCCCATGTGGGTTCTAATGCCCCAGTATAGTGATGTGGACACTATACTGTAAACAGGCGCAGTCCTTCAGATGAGACGTAAAACCGAGGTACTGACTCTCTGTGGTCATTAAAAATCCCAGGGCATTTTTCGAAAAGAGTAGGGGTGTAACCCTGGTGTCCTGGTCAAATTTCCTATTGGTCCTTACCAATCATGGCTTCCTAATAATCCCCATCTATGAATTGCCTTCATTACTCTGCTGTCCTCCCTACTGATAGCTGGCGCCCTATGGCTGCCATCGCATCATCCAGGTGGTGGTGGAGGGGAGTCCCCATTACCTGTAAAGCGCTTTGAGTGGAATGTCCAGAAAACCTTCCCATCTTATTCGTGAAAGCAATGACTGCATTTTGATGAGACCTGTTTTTAAATTAATTAACTGTCTATGCGGTCAAGAACTAAGGTCTTCTGAGACATGAGCCTGGAGGTTCTTTGCGAGACCTTCAGACGTCATCATTCCAATAATTTCATTCCAATAATTTATTTTCCATTGCACTGGAGAGGCACATTCTTCACGACAACCATTTATGCTTTCAAGCACCTGAGAATCCACAGGGGTTACTGTCACTGAGAGCTAATTGTCTAAGCCCACCCTACCCTGAACACATGATTCACAGAGCTCAACCTGCATGTGGGTGAACACCTTTACTGACTGAGCCATTAAAGAGAGGATTATAATAAAAGAGAAACTTTTATAATAATGACTATAGCTGATTTCCACTGACATTACGTGACTACTAACAAATATACTAATCCTTAGCCAATTCTGTAGACTTGGGGACATCAAGCAAACTCCATCAGAAAAACTCTAGTACTATTAGTTTTATTTTAATTCAATTTAGGGGTTTAACCTATAATATTTTATTCTGTCAGTGAAAAACAAAATAAAACTTTCATATATAAGTATAACGTTCGGTTATTAGCATATTTGTGACTGTACTGTCTTTAACTGGAATCTTTTCCATAATTAGTAATAGTCTCTCTTCGTAGTAATATAATCATTTTACCAGCTGTGTATATATTAACTCTAAAATATGCCTCTGGCAGCCTAGTCTCCATTTTGCAGTTTTCCACATCTTGAGTGCTTATTCTGATAAAATATTTATGGGTAAAATATAAAGAATACTGTGCATTGCATGCTGGAGTTTTCAAAGTCCTGAGCTTCTTATGCTGCTGAGTAGCAATAATATTAAATATGATATATGTTTCATTTTATAAACAAAAATATAAACGATAACAATGAGCTATCAGCAAACAACATTCATTTCCCTTGTTCCTTCATTTGTATACAGCAGATCCTTTTGCTTTTTCTGTGACTACAATTCTTTGCTTGTTTGTGCTATTCTAACTAAATTTATTAGGCAAAACAATGTCCTCTCCTTTATTTAGTTCTAAAGTTCATATAATACAATTTCTAAAAAATGAATTTCTGGCACAAGAACGCACTATACAGTTGAATGCTCTCAGTCTGAGACATATTTAAATGTTTGCTTTTCTTGAGATGTCAAAGTCTTATCACAAACTACATGCAATTGATTTCCCAAAATGCATTTGACATCAAATTTCCCTGATGATTCCTCTATCATTTGACACTGTATTTAAAAGCAATGGTTGCAAACTCTGAAAAACTCAGCCAATTAATCAAGCAGGACTTAAGAAACTATGAAAACAAGTGCTAGAAGATGCTGTGGTGCTGAGCACCAACCAGCCACTGAGAAACAGTCCTTTACTATACTCTCATTGTGATCAGGTATACTGGCAATGGCTTTATACCATTTTTTATGAATTATTTGACCAGATGGATAAAGTCTGGATGGATCTCTTGGTAATCACATACAGTATATGAACTTTAATGGGATTTTAGCTTTATGTGTTGTTCAAGAGTATATATTTTGGGAGATTACTGTTTCTGAGCCTTATAGTTTCAGAAGCACACAAGGTCTCAAATAATAAAACTGCTCCGCAGTTCTACCGTAATTCACATTTACAAACTTGTACATGACTGTACAGAAATATTAATTAATCTTAACTGAAGTAACACATTTTGCAAAGCCTGGGGGCAACTCCTCATCCTTCATATTATATACAGCAACAAACAGCTCTTTTTCAACTGTATGAAACTTGCACTACCTGGTTACATTTTTCCTTTAAGAAAAGTGTGGTTCTTCTTAATAGGAATGGGCCATGAAACACAGCTGAGAGTGTGGGGATTTCCCACTGTGCAAAGGTTATGCCACTTTCAAATAGAGTCCCCTGATATTACCTGCATCTGCATGCCTTATACATACATTTATGAAGCAGCAAATACCAGATGAGTGTGCTGCTTCGAATTCGTCCACCATCTGTTCAAATGAGTTTAACCTTCTTCCTAGTAAATGCTCTGATAATAGAAATTGAAGATGACATTTTGGCAACAAAGAGTGCCAAAGAAACGAGCAGTTGAAAATAGAGCCCCATGTCTCCTCTTAGGGGGAAAGAGACGTTGAGTGATGGGTGTTTTTATTTTCCTCTCGATGTCATACCAGCATGGATTTCTTTTTAGTCTTAGAGTGAGTTTAATACATTTCCTTCTTTTTCTCACACAACAGGCACAATTAATTTTAAAATCCCTTTACATTTAGCTATGACTCTTTTTTTCCCCTTGTTATTAATAGTCCCTCTGTTATTTGTGGTGGATACAGCCTTGGGGTAAAGACCTGCAGGTTCCTCTTTTCTCATACATTTTCAAAGCTCTAATGAAGCACTGAGGTTCTTGTGGAAGGAAAATGCACTTGTGTGAATGTTAAACTTCAGCTTCAATAAAAATTAATTCCAAATTATTAAACCATGGTATTTAGTTCTTATTTACAACTTGTATGTACAAAGATGTGTGAAATGTCCAGCTACACAGCCATTTGTGCTCTAAACGTAAGAAGAACAAAAGAATAGACTTAAATAAAATCCGTCCCGTAATGTCTGTGCATTGGAAATCTTAATTTAAAACTGAACTTTACCTGTTACATAATCCATCTCTCCAGACCTAGACAGACAATCATCTTGTTTTGTTCATTGTCTTGGCATCAGACATTAGAAAACTTCATAAAATACATTTAATAGACTTTGAAGTCTGAAGGTCAAGAGAGGAGATCTAAAGAAAACAAGAAATAATGTGTTTTGTTGTCTGTGTTTTATGAGTGGACTGCTCTGCACAGCTTGCTGTGAATTCTCACTGAACCTATTCAATGTAAAAATACTAACAGAATGTATTTGGCTTGAGTAAGTTAACAATCGGGGGCCTGAATAATTGTCTGAATTTTTTTGTCAGGTGAGGGGGGCGTATAGTTTAATATCTGTATTTGGATTTATTTTTCAGGAGAAAAGCTTCTTGAAAGGTAGTTGAAAGCACTTTTATGTAGAATACTGAAATGCACTTTATTACTGCTGTAAAAAATCTACAGGTGTACTTTTCTGCTCAATAGTACAGTTTTGAGTTCTGCCAAGTGCCACTCAGATTCTATATTCCGCAAGTAATTACTCCGCAGGCCGTGAGCATGCAACATTTGTAACTAGATTTTTTTTTGGAGCTGCTGTGTGGACAGGAAGTGAATTCTTTCATTAGGTTCACTAGATTCATTAGAATTTTAATCTAATTGATTAAATTAATTTTAATGAATAAATGAATTTATTTCATGATTAGAAAACTGCAGAGAGTAGAAGGAAGAATGTACCTAATATTTTCAGAATACATTATTTAAATGAATAATATACAAAGTCAGCTTAGATAGACATGCTGAAAAGCTTTTTATATTAGCTTTTTATAGAAGTGTGTAGGATCTCAAAGAGTTTTCACAAATACTTCCAGTAGTGTAAGGCTACAAAACTGGCATAGTTGTAATTAGAATCTAGAAATCTTGTCACATGTGTTTTGACAAGTGGACACTTTGTAGTTAATGTGATCCTGATCAGACCTTGTGTCCACAACCCAAACTTAATTACAAAACCACACCTTGATGGCAGATTTGAGTTGGGTACAGTGGCTTCTTGAAAACAAAACACTACCATGTACTGGGTTTACAGTTTGAAATTAGCCAATGAATCAGATCAGGAGATATTCATGGTTACAGGAAAGCAGTTATACAAAAGTTGTGCATTCCTACTGTGAGATATTGCACTCATCTGTTAATTCCTTTAATTCTGTGTTGCAGTTTTTAAAGAAGTTACATATCTACAGTAGATAAAGCTTAATTCTTTTTTGAAAATCTTGCATATTTCCTAATTGAAAAATTATATATGATAAACTTAAAAAAGAATGTTGTCAAATGTATTCATCCTTTTGATTGAGCTTATTAATCAGTTAGCATTTCTTTGTGTCATCTCTGCATTCTGCCCATTTTATCATTCTAATACTGTACCAGAAACCTAGGCAAGAAAAAAATGCAAGTGAAAGAACCTTTAAACACAGCCACTGATGATGATTGGCCTGTGTTAAACCAGTTGTCTGTGCAATCTGTAGAAGAAAATTACAAAAACACAAGCCAAGCATAACAGCATATTATAAAGGTAACTACGTGAAATAAGGCATCATTTATCACAGAAGCTTCTTCCCAGATGTATTCATTTTTGCAAACTCCCAGCTGCAAGACTAGGAAAGTTTTCAAATTCCAATGCCCTTTGTGAAAAGAGATTCTAGAATGACAGAGCTATAGAGAGCAGATTGTATGACCCTTTCACTCCCTGTCTTTGAGACCTAGCATACTCTGTAAAAATGTGAAAATGTAATATTTGGATTCTGACCGTGTGAAGGGCATGTACCACCCAATGGAAAAAGCTGTCAAGATATTATCTTCCGTTGGCATCTGAATCGATATTCTCGATGTTGTGCTGAAATACATCAGCTGACCTTCTCAGCCCTTACAAATGAGAAAAAAAAATGAAAATAACCTTCCTGAGATGAGATGTTTCATCTAAGGTGTACTTTATCCAAATCAGTATGATTTTAGGTATTTGTACTGTATTAATTAGTTCAGTTAATCTGTCCTGCTTTAATATTTTGTATATAATAGTTGAATGCTAAACATGGTTTGAATATTGCATAGGAACTAGTTTATTTTCTGGCATTCCTTAATCAGTGTGAAAAAATATGCTAAAATATATTTTTTGATGAGACAGCAACACTACCAAGAATAGACCTATATAGTACATTGTGTTTTCTGGTACAGTGCATGGTATGGGTTATACCCATAAGAAAATTATTCTTTTTTTAAGAAAAGAATAATCAATCAATTTTAAATAGCCTAACGACACAACCGAGTGTAACAGTATTAGAAAGTGGCAGGCAGGAAAGATTTAATCATACAGCTTTACACACCTCCAGATACAAAATAGGATAGTTTCTTCTAATTTTGTAGAATGTTTCAGTCATTGGTAGCACTGAATTGTAATTATGTGCATCAAAAGTTGCTCTTAGGAAAACTGCATCTTAAATTATAGAATGATACAGACAACTTCAATAAACAAAGGGCTACCCATGGATTTTTATATACCCCTAACAGCATAATACATCCTTTTTGTACAATTGAACATAAATGAAGACAATTCATTTCTGTACAATACTATTGAGCTATTCTTTGTTGTTTTATTGTCTGTATCTTTTAAGCAGTACTCAGAAAAAAACAAATTTCTGAACAGTAATTTTGATAGCAAATTACATAAAGTGTTTAACATTTTTTTCATAATAAGCATTTCATACCTTTCCAAAATTATGATCTTGTCAGCTTTCAAGAAATTCTTTGATGCAGAAATGATTAAGAGACTGATTTTACAAAATATGTTTTAAGTTGGCTGTCTATCACCAGGTCTGTATGTAGCTGAGGACATATAGCTCGAAGCTAAAGAATGTTTTTGATTTCTCAGTAGGAGTAAACAAAAGAAAGGAAACATTTCAAGAAAAAATAAGCAATATGTTCTGCTCAAAATGACTCACAGCCTGAGTTACAGTACTTTGGAATTTTTATGACATTTGCTATCCTTTGTTAAGTTTAAGAATTTAATTAAAATTGCTTAAACTGTAGGAAGCTTATGCATTTGACAGCCACCAAGGTGCTTTAATCCCAGACTTTTTGCTTTTCTTATAATTTGAATTGCAAAATTGATTTTTCCAGTTATTTTCCTAGCTCTGTGAAATAAAAACACAGTAGAGAATTTATATATTCATTATTACAGTATTGTTCCAGTTCTAAATTATTGTTTGCCTAATTAGAGCAGATTATATTCTAATATTTTGCTATACTGTAACTTTGGAAAAATAGCCTAAAAGATAGGGCAGTTATCCATCATAATGTTTGTTAATTTATTTCAAACACAAATTGGTCTGCTAGACTACATAAAGTGAATAACTGGAAGAATACCTCACATTACACTCTACCTTTTAAAATGAATATGTCCATAACAATTCAGTATGAACACAGAATAAGCTGCCAACAAAAGGAATATCAGAAATGACAGTAGAAATACTAATTGTGATGTCAGAGAGAGAAAGTTACTTGTCTCTGACATGTAGAAAGGATATACTGTATACTGTATTATTTTACTCTGGCCTTTAAGGGCTGCCCGCAAGTGAAGTCCTGTATGGTGTCTACATGGAGAACATGAAGAATGTATGCACAGCAGTCAGATTTCTCTGAAAGAATACTGAGGCTTAATATACCTTCAAGATTACAGGATGTGCCTCTGTAAATTTTGTAGTGAGAATACAAAAAGGTTGCATGTAAACCCCTTCTTTCTGCTTATAAAATACTAGTGCTTTCTTAATATTCTACGGAAGAATAATGCATTTTTTATACTTTGAAACTCATTGTTCCTATTCTTCCCAGGTGAAGTATCAAATCACTCTACTCACAGCTTTCATACTAGTACGGGGACTATAGACCTTCCACCAGAAGTGGACTTACTGGACCAATTTCCTGTATCTAACAGTTTGAATCCTACAGTACCTGCAGTGGTGACTACACCACAAGTTCACTGTAGTCCAATAAGAAAAATAAATCACTACTGTGCTTAAAATCAATAATAATGGATCCAATTCAAGTCAGAGTGGGTACTTAGCCAATAGAGAGAATTCTGGTCATACAGTAGTTGTCAAATACAGTAGCAAGTCTACACTCAATTCTGGTGTTCGAAGAATCTTTCATTTTGCCACGATTTATTTCTTGATCATAAACTGTAATATTCTTCCTCGTTTCAAACTTAGGAAGGGTTACAAATGAGAGAAGTTCATTTGGTAATTTAGCCATTTGCTTATTTTCATTTGTCTTATCATAGTTTACTGGACATACATGTGGCATTCCAGATTTGACTGTTCGATACCATCATTCTGTTGTTCTTTCTTGCTGTGTGATGCTAAGGATTCACCATCCATTTTCAGATTCTTTGGTAGGGATAATTCAATTCTTAATCTTTATAGATGGCTAACCTGCATTACTTAATGTTCTGCCATGCTTTTGCTGTACTTTGAGCCTTTTAAACAGCATTAGAGTCTGATTTAGAGGGTACCCAGAAGCCAAATAGAGCACTTTTCACTACTAATTGAAAAAGAGGTAGGCAATCTAGAATCCTAAAAGTGGAGATACAAAGCATGATAAAAGAAAAATAAAAATTGAAAGAATCTACAGCAAAGCAGGACATAAATGGAAAATTGGAACTCACATGATTTATCAGTAAATCTTCATGTGATTGGACAGCACATATGATCGAATGGCTTATAGTGACACAAATTGCACATGGACATAACTGTACAGTACTGGAAATTCAAAGGTTTTCTGTTCCTATTTCTTTACATGCTGCTATGTACTGCTGACACATGACAGATAAGAGCTTCATAGAAATTCATGAAGAGCTGGTTTAACTACAAGATTGCCTCATTATGAATTAGGTCTGTCTACCACAAAATGCAGTCAGGTGGAGAAAATATGACAGGCCCAGATTGGTGCCCAGAAATACCTCATTATTTTGTACTATATATACATAATTTACATGTTTAAATGCAATCATGAGGAACAGAGCATTACATCAAACTCAGAATTTCAAGTTTTTCCAACAAAGAAACCGTAGTTTTCCACCGCAGTGATGGCAAATGGCACTGCACGGATGAACAAGTGAAAGGTTAACTGTGACGTTTCAATTTTATTTCCAAAATTTAAGGGCTACTGATGGACTCCACTGCATAATTCTAAGTGGATGTTTAGGAAGCTGCTCAATGCTTCTGATGTAGGATTTTATAAATGGCATATTTGGCTAGGTGTCATGGTGGTTAACACTACTGCCTCACAGCTCCATAGGTTTAATAATAATAATAATAATTGCTTACACTTATATAGCGCTTTTCTGGACACTCTACTCAAAGCGCTTTACAGGTAATGGGGACTCCCCTCCACCACCACCAATGTGCAGCATCCAAGCCAGAACGCTCACCACACATCAGCTATCAGTGGGGAGGAGAGCAGAGTAATGTAGCCAATTCATAGAGGGGGATTATTAGGAGGCCATGATTAGTAAGGGCCAATTGGAAATTTGGCCAGGACACCGGGGTACACCCCTACTCTTTTCGAGAAGAGCCCTGGGATTTTTAATGACCACAGAGAGTCAGGACCTCGGTTTTACGTCTCATCCGAAGGACGGCACCTGTTTACAGTATAGTGTCCCCATCACTATACTGGGGCATTAGGACCCACATGGACCACAGGGTGAGCGCCCCCTGCTGGCCCCACTAACACCTCTTCCAGCAGCAACCTTAGTTTTTCCCAGGAGGTCTCCCATCCAGGTACTGACCAGGCTCACACCTGCTTAGCTTCAGTGGGTTGCCAGTTGTGAGTTGCAGGGTGATATGGCTGCTGGTTTGATTCTAGCTTGGTGTATCTGTGTGGAGTTTGCAGGGTTTCCATGTGTCAGATGGGTTTTTGCCAGATGCTCTGCATTCTTCCCATCTCTGAAAGAAATACTGGTTATATTTCATTGGGTACTCTAAATTGTCCTTTTCAACAGGTGTGTGGGGGTGTCTTCTCAGTTCTGGTGAAGGGAGTTTACAGAAATTGAAAAACAAAATGAGCACATTGGACTGAATGTTATCCTCTTTTGTTGCCACTCTGATCTTCAACAATCTTTTTTGTCAGCATTTTAGTTCTGCAGATAGCTACTGTGTATTTTTAAAGTTTTGAAACTGTGACCCTGCTATCCCACTTTGGAATACCCAGAGGGATTTATTGCTACTTCTCTAAAACTTACCCTGTCATGTTCTTGTTCTAGTAGTGCAAGTGCTACAATGCTAACATTGCAGTATGCTGAGGGAGAGATGTGGATCTCACTGACAAGCACTACTGTAGAAATCGTAATAACAGATGCCTAATAAGACCCATACCAATTAAACTTAGACCTGAAAAACTGAATATTTTCATGACATGAAATATCATAAGAATGGTAAAGGACTAAACACATTGAATTGGCTTAGCGATTAGTGACTTGCATACTCTGGTTGAGAGTTTGATGTGGCAGTACATCTTGTAACTGAGATATACATTGGAAAAAGCTGGCCTTGTTTCATATTTAGCAAATAAGGATGTCACAAGGTGCAAAATAAACACAGAAGATGTAGGAGACTATGGATCCTGCATGTGTACACAATTTTTCCATTCTACTGTGTTTTGCAAATTTATTAGAAAGTCTTGATCCCTGTTTGAGGAAACATGCCTCAGCTGAAAGAGATTCATGGTTTTGCATGAATCGGCATCAGCAATTCAAGTTGTATATTTGTGTCTCAGCAGTGTAGATGGTATTATCTGTCCTATTCCTTGATCTGCAGATGTCAAAAATGGCTTATGACCTCTTGTACAAAGAGAGCATTATGCAGTACACTCACTTGCTAAGTCATAGGATCTTGGATTTGAGCGGATCTGTAATATCAATAACAAGAGAAGATCAAAACCGGACAGAATGATTATTGATCTTAGATAGTGGCAACATGCCATTAATGCATGAGAGCCAATGAAAATAGACTCTAATTCAAAGCAATTAATGAGACAACAAAGACATAGGAACATAATCTGAAAAAAAAACAGGCTCTTATAAACCCCCCTACGAGTGTGGTAAAATACTTTGGGATGTTTTTTTCATGGTCGAAATGTTTTAATAATTGTTGCTCAGAAAACATACTTTTCCAAATAGGATCTATGGTACAGTAAGTCAGTGCTTGCTAAGGCTTTTCGCTAACTGCTTCATCTAGTATCAGCCTTTGCCCTACAGGATTTATGAGAAAAAAAATAATGGAGCAGATGTTTTATTGTATATAGTCATCATATTTTTAATTTTGTTTTTATTGCTTTTGTAGCAAAACTACCTTTTGTGTCTGTGCATTGTAGTAGGGAAAGAGCTTACTTTACTCAGTTTTAAAACCTCAAGGGGCAAAAAGCAAGCAGATATCTCTGAACTGTATCATATAGCTGTAATTTTTTTTTGTTATTTTTTTGTTTTTTTGTTTTTGTTTATTTAAACATTTTGATTTTTTATTACACTTGTTGCTTTTGTACTGTACATGGCTTAGGTCTTTTCTAGTCCAAGGGTGAGTCTGCCTGAAGGCTACAATAATCTTATTTCAGGTATGGATGTATGAGGGAGTCAGATGAGATCTGAGCTGGACATAAGCCTTATTGATCTGTATTCCACTGTTACATGCCATTCATTCAGCCTGCTGTGCTGAGGTCAAGTGTGCCACAACTGGCTGCTCTGACTTGAACCAGACATATTAAGGTCAGTCTCTTTGACCGTCTGGGCTTTCTTCAGGGAAACATTTCCCAAATCTAATTTGCTTTCCAATGCTCTTCATCTTTTGCACATAAATGTCTTACAGTCTGTACATAATAACACCAAAATCTCAAGTACTGCATTGCTGTTATATTTGTTTTTCATTTTGTTGTTTTTTTCATCAGAATCAGTTTACATGTATAGAACATGCTGTTTATCGGCATAGAGTCATGCTGTTTAACATTTCCATTCTAAAAAGTAATTTTAATTGAGCCCTTTTTATTTCTCTGGGTTAATGTGTGGCTTTGTGTAGATATAGTTCCAGAAATGCTTTCAACTGTTATGTACAGTAACAATGTTGCATTCTGTTAAGTACAGTAACTGCATACATAAGTAATTTAAATGTAGTTAAACTAAATAAATCTGATGTCGGGGCGCTGTGTTGACACATTGGTTAGCATTGTGGTTTCAACCTTAGGTGCTGTCTGCATGGAGTTTGTATGTTCTCCATGTGTTTGTGAGGGTTTCCTCTGGGTGTTCCAGTTTCCTCCCATGATCCAAAGACATACAGTACTAGTCCAGTAGGTTAATTGCCTTCTGGGAAAACTGGCCTTAAATGTGGGAGTATACATGTCTCTCTTTGTGTGTGTATGTCTGCTCTCTGTAGCCTGGCTTGCACCCATTGCTTGCCAAGATAGACTCTGACTCATGCATGACCCTGTATAGGATAAAGCAGGTAGAAAACAGATTTTATTCAGTTCAGCCTACAGAGTATGAAGGGCTTTATAATACTATGAAAATTATTTATACTAAAAAAAAGTGTAATGTACAAAGTTTAGTAACTTAATGCAGAACAGGAGTTTACAGTTTGGTGGAAATAATACAGAAATAAAATAAGAAAATACAAAATGGAGAGTATCACAAATCTATAATACAGTATATTTACAGTATATGTGCAGGATGATGACCATGAGCCAAAGCACAGACAGACTGCAAGAGCACTTATGATCACAAAAATGCATTCCACTGTGCCATAACATGAATAAATGGGTGTAGTAAACAACTACATTGAACTTTCTCCATTATTTAAGTAATTATGCTTTTCTAGGCCAACTAAATGTGGAAGTAGCATATTCTGATTTCATAAGTGAAGACTAAAGATTTATAAAAGGTTGCAATTCAGGAACACTGGAACAGTGGAGAGGACCCAAGGACTTTATTTAAGGTAGATGTTTATTTAAAGATTGGATATTTTGGCTTGAAACAAAATGAAATGTTTACTTTTCAAAACTGAGAAACTCCAGATCTTAGCTGAGCACCAGACGTTCTTGTGCTTTGAGGGGATTAAACTGTAGCAGCACAATTAATAATTTTCTCCTTGTGGGATGCATTTAGGATGGGATTAAACTAAGATTTACCAACTACTAGGTGCAAACCTGAAGAAGGCTCCACAGCCAAAATGTTGTGTTTCCTTTCTTTTCTTTTCAGCATGGAATAAACCCGTTACCTATTCTCCTACTAGGTGCAAACTACAGTCACATTTATATGTGGCAGTCATTTTGGCACAAGGTTATTTTTTATTTTCTACCCAATTTAAATGTCCAATCAAGCACTGAGTCAGTTATTTAGGATTGACAGGTGGTTCCGAGTTTTGATTTAAAATGGCCCTTAATATGCTAACTGTCTGTTCTGTTTAAATCTGACTAAAGCCTTATGGAAATTGTATATTTCCTTCCAGTATGGTTAGACCTAAGATTTCCAAAAATTAATCTTTTATATTTGATACAATATCTACTTCAAGAAGGAACTGAAATAATATACGAATAAATTACTTTGGTAGAGAGTGCCATGATTTTTTGATGTTTTAAAGTGCAACAACTCAAATTAGAATCACCAATTTATAATGAACTCACTCTTAAATCCCAAATTGAATTGGTAAAATGTGGATCTGTACATTCTTTCTTTTGGGATACCCACTTGTTAACTACTACCCCATGAGCTCTGCAGTGTCTAACAGAAGGAAACAGACTTGAGGAGTCGAGTGTTTCTCAATGACAGCTTTGTATGTACTGTACGCAAAGGCTCTGTAGCAAAACCCCAGGAGTTGCTGCTACATGACAAGCCAGGCATAGCCTAGGTGTGTCAATCATATCCAACCTTGGCAGGGCTTGACAATGTTTACCACTACCTGAGGAATATCACTTCCAGCCAGCTAATCATATAGCCCACGGTCAAACTGACAACATCTGGAGATTAGAGCAAACATTCACTCTACAATGAGCACCTTCACTTGTTGAGCCACCCAGGAGCCCACTAGTATGGTACTTTTTTTTCTTCTCCTAACTCAGCTTTAGATACAGTAAGATGAAGGGAAGGAAAAGGAACTCCTTCTTAGGCATATTTATAGTAAAATACTGCTTTACACAGATTGCCTTACTGTAAGTGCTTTCTGATTAACTGCTTAGAACATTTAGCTTTCTAATTACAGAGTGAAGATACAGCTTCTTTTCCTCTATTCTGAACAAATCACCTGTCAGAAAAAAATAATTATGAGGTATTTATGTCTCCATTTATGCTTCTGAAATTATTTTTAAAAAACTGTCATAATTTAATTAATTTGTCACAGTACAACAATGGCTCAATAAAATATTATAGAGATAGCTGTTTCCATCAACGTCTGTCTCACAGCTACTTGTTAGAAAAGCTGGAATTTTTTTATACATCACACTTTGTAGACTAAGATATTGCCCCATCAATCAATTGACACAGCTTCTAATGGTTTCATATCAAAAGGTATTATAATTCGATTAATCTTTTTTCGAGATTAAAAACCTTGTCCCCTAGTGTCAACTAATCTCTTGGGCTCTTATTGATCAAAGATATTAACTCTATGGTGTTATTTTTCAGAAAATGTCACAGTAAATGCAAATTTATTAAGTATATACTGTATGCCCATTGATCTTTTCACAATCCTCATTTGAATCGGTACAACATTGAACTCAATTGTTTAAGATATTCCCTTTTGTTTAATGACAGTTTACACAATAGTGTTTATTGTAGTATTTCTGTATAATTTCCAGTAGCATCCCTGTATACAGTAGATACCAAACACCATCCCTGGTTCTAAAAGGACACTAGTGGTACATCAAGTTCTGTTTGTACAGTTTGATTGTACAAATCGAAGCAAGGAGGTGTGTTTTCAACGTATAGTCGAAATGCATCTAATTTCCTGTAGATATTCTTTAATTCCATTTATTTTAGCTTGTAGCCTCATGAGTTTTAACTACTAAAATGTAGCTTTACCCAAGCTGTATGGAAGGTGGTTAGCACATCCTTCCCTTTTGATGATAGAGGAAACTTAACAGTGTGTTTAATATCTAATATAGAGAAATAAACAAAAGCTATAATATAGAAAGCTTTTCTGAAATGGTTCATGTAGGACCATACAGCTACTATTAATTATATTAATATATGTTCAGTATCCCAGAATATTTTTTTTTATCTGGTGTTTAAGTAATAGCTGTAAGTGCCATAGTGGGAACATAAATACATATAGTATACAGTACAGGAATAATTAAAATATATTCAGCTTGAGCAATTGATGGGCATATTGTACAATAGATGGGGCATGGGGTTAATAATGGCTAATGTAGTTAAAATATCAAAGTAGTTCAAGTAGGTAGCTGTGTCAGCATGCGGAGGCTGCAAAGGAATAAGTAAAGGTTTATTCCATGCTGAAAAGATGCATGGAATAAACCTTTACTTGTTACTTTAAAATATCAAGCTATACCGCTTTCTTCTGCCTTTAAATTGGAGATGGCTGCTGATTTGTTACTCAGAATACTGAAATTTAAAAATTTTAAAAACTGTCAAGTTGTATTTTGGATTGATGGTTGGTGACCGATTTGTTTTACTATTGATTTTTTTATTGTATTATCTGTACTAATCTGTGGTGCAAAAAAAATGTTACCTACAGTGAATATTCACTATATCCTGCAAAAAGAAAAACATTTTTTAGTTCATGGGGTCAATTTTTTTTTCTTTGTAAAAAGGAAATAAATAAATACCACTAATACCTGTAATTAAAGGTCAAAGTGTCCTCTGTGATATAAATTAGCATTCAAAAAGAATTCTGAGATGCTCTGCAATGTCTCTCAGGATTAAAAACAGGTGTAAACAATGTGGTGGTAAATGTTGAAATGTTGAAAACATGACCTGTCTGTTTGGGTCATGTGGACAGTTGTTTTTTTTACCAGCAAGCCTCTAAGATTTAAAGGAGCTACAAGGCAAATTTTCTTATCTTTTAAAAAGAGGATATACTGTATTGTGTGCAATATTTTATCGGAATCACAAATATATATTCTTTATATAAAGGATGCTAAAATAATATAACAAACCAAGGACAAATTCAGGAAATCATAGAAACATTAGTTAAAAAGAAACTGTAAAGATTAATTTACTATAATATGAAAAAGAATGCTTATTCGTCTACAATAATGACAATCTGCCCTGGCACAACTCAGTATAAGTACTAGCTCATTAAATTACTAAATTACTTGCTGCTAACATTTTTTCTCTTTTTGCTGTCAAAACAGTAAAGGAAAGATATAATTCTCTTATCTTGTTTATGTGGCTTTTGAATGATCTAGTTTTTCCAACACCCATTGGCAGAATTTGGGTCCTAGAGCTTAATGTTTCAGAGTTGACAATTTGTTTGTTTGCTGTATTTGGGAGACTGCTGTTATGATAGAAATTCATGTTTTATTCAGCAGAGGGGTTATTTTGCCATAAATCTGCCTCATCAAATCAAATTACCACTGATATAATCCTCTCTGACTGGACAGTGAACGATTTCCTGCCTTCTCTAATAGCTACTGTATATAGCAGCCTTCTGGCAACTGAGCAACAATCAATTCTACTGGTTGAAAAGTATCGCACACAGACAGCTGGGTTTGTACGTTAACTGGCCCAGACCTTTTGTCCTAATTACATTTAAACTAAATCACTTTTGAGGGTTTACATCAGTGGTTATACAAATCAGGACAAATCTTTTTCTAAATACCATTGAAGCCTGCAGCATTGCAAATAGTCTCTTTTTTTTGTTTTGGTGAGGGCTTTTCAGAATTTGTATGACAAAACTGCCTTTACATTTACTGTATTATAATTCCAACTTTAGCCAAGAAAAATAATTGTTGTGGACTTCAACATTCTAAGGGTCTCATTAGCTCATATGGCTGCGGTTGCATCATCCAGGTAGATGCTGCACATTGGTGGTGGTGGAGGGGAGTCCCCATTATCTGCAACGCGCTTTGAGTGTAACCAATTATTATTATTATTATTATTATTATTATTATCATTTTTGAAAATCCAGGGATCAAAAGGTTTCAGTGTTACAACTACATTGAAATAGTGTGAGATATTGCTTGCATGTTTAAGCCATTCTGAAGAAATGGCACAGTTTGCAGCCTAGTGACGTGTATCTTAACCACTGGGTCAAAATATGTTTGTAATGTAGTCTTTGTAGTGTATTAATGATTTACAGTATTAGGAGTTCAAGAACAATCAAAGGTGGAACAAGGCATAAAAGTCTTCTTGCTTTACTTGTATCAGCTTAAAGAGAAGCCAGAGCTGTGTCACTAATGACTGCAAAAAGAGTATGAAACACATATATTTGTATAAGCTGACCAGCTGGTATTGAAGGCCTAATTAAGGGTGAAAGTTTGAGTTACAGTTTTGTCTCTACTGTATAGCCTTTTGATTTACCATTAGTGCTGGATTATTTTATATCTTCATCCACTTAGATAATTCAAATCATATTATATGTGATAACGGTTTTTGGTATTTTGGCTTAGAATAGTTGTCATTATGTCACATTACATACACCACAAAAATTACTTCAATAAATGTCTTTCTGGGTTAGATACACACAATCAATTGTAAAGCATTACTCTTCCAAGCATGCTTTAAACAGATGTGTTCCTCCACTAAGTGTTCTTTGCATTAACTGAAAGAAATACTCCACTAGACCCTGAGGCTGCAAAAATTACAAAGACAAATGACAGCATAACCACTAATAACTCAGAATCGATCAGAATACTAACACAAGAGCACATAAAAAGGAAGATAACGAATTACACACAAGTACAAAAACATTTCTTTTCATATACTGTACAGGACACTTACAGTATAATGCCAGTCGGCCATCTCTAACAATTGTATCACGAAAAACAGTGAGTGGAGTAGTGAAATGTGGCACACATATAAATAAGGACATGGCAAAGTTGTTCTTGTGGATAAACTTGCCAGAGGGCAAAAATACCACTGGTATCCACTAGAGAGTATTTAGTGCATTCCCATAAAATCACCAGCACGTCTCCCTGGTGTCTGTAGTATCATTGAGCATGGGAATATTTTCCTCATCATCCCATTTTTGTGTGTGACCAATTTTATTGCTTCTTAGTGGACAGTGTTCCAAAACATACAGTTTGTTTGAAGTGAATCGAGCAGAAATCCTATAAATTCATTAAATTAAATCAAATGTGAATGTAACTTAACATTATTTTTCCGAATGGATTGTTCAATTTACCAGACAATGTATGAAGAATACCTGTCTTCAGTAAAGAAATATTGTACTTCAGTTTCTGTGGTGAATTTTGGAGGTGTGGAAAACCATATATATCCTTGGCATATGATAAAAAAAATTGAAATTCTTCTTCCCTTAAAAAAAGCAAAAACACAGAAGTGGTGTCCAGTATCGTCTTAATAGTACTGTTTAATATATTATATAATGTAAATGTACTGTAATGTGTTGAGGGGAGGCGCAGCTGCTGTGTGTTTTGGGGCTATCTAACAGCTTTCTCCCTGTATCCTCACACATCAAGTGAGAATTTCACATGTAAAAAGGTTGCACTGAAAATGTACTGTGAATCTCACTACAGCTGAGAGCACTTACTCAGAACTCAAATAAAGAAAAGGCCTTTATGTTTACAGTTTTTCAAAAGCCAGTGATTTATCCTTAGTATTTTATGCACAGAATAGCTGGGTTATGTATCGTTTGAAACAAGGTGCACAGAATAGCTGGGTTAGCACAGACAGACAGAGTGGGATAAGGAAGGTTGAAGGTGATGTATGTGTATGTTGTTATCAATTTTTACCAATATAATAGGCCTGTCATGAGGAACGTGTACTGGTGAATCACAGGAATGAGAAAACGAGTCTCTCCATACTGGGAGCGCTAGTGTAATCAATCTTGGAGTCAGTGTGACACCAAATTCTAATAGCATGGAGTGGTGTAAATCAGCAGTCAAAGTCCATTACTAACCTGTTCTTTTATTAACTTCAGTTTTACCTAAGCTTTTGGGTTGACACTGATAGTAAAATCACTTTATGGTAGTTTTGTCTTAGGATCAAAACTACTTAACCTTAATTTGAACAACTGCTAGGGACCAGGTCATTAAATAATGAATGAATGTGCAAGAAACCCCTAAACCTTTGTGAATGCTTGAGGTAAAATGAAATACCTCCATCACTTCTAATTGAATTAAAAAAAACATGCCCAATCTTAAACGGCTTAGTAAAAATTAAGTATTTTCCTAGTGGTTTAAAAGGAAATTACAACTAAATATCTGAGCTTGTGGGTATCTCCAATATATGCAGTACTTCCTTATGGCAACATGTACTTAGGTTTGGGGTACAATTTCAAGTTCAGTGGTTGGCAATCCTGGTCTAGATGATCCACGCACCTGCTGGTTTTCATTTCACCCCACCTTAAATTAGATACTTGAAGCTCTACTTGATCTACTGTAAGTAGTTGCTTCAGTTGAATATGTGCATTTTTCTTTCTAGTCACAAGTATGTTTTTTTTTCCACTTACAAAGTACAACAGTTAGTGCTACAGCATGTTTAAGAGTTAGGAACAAACAGCTGTAATTAATCTTATTATTATCAAGTCAATGAAAGGTTTCATTGTGTAACTGAAGGCTCAGCTGGAACAAAATCCACCAGGACCAGGATTGGGAACCACTGCTCTAACGGATGATTGAAGACACATTGCAAAACAAAATGACAGAATTATTGGTCTGGCATTACAGTAGAAAATGTACACATCACAGTCTTGAAATCAGGGTGCCTGAAGGGAGTACATGAATGTACTCTTAAGTCCTTGTCTAATATGTTGTAGACATGCCAATTGTAGCCAATAATCCAGTTTTTGTAATAAGTCAACATTTCACAGGAAACCTGAACACTATATTTATTTCACAAAGCCCTTCCTAGCAGGTTACCCTTATTCTACCTACCACCATATTTAATATTGAATTATGCAATTTATATCAACAGTAGGTTAGATTTTGATCACCCAGCGATATTATACGTAACCCATTTGCCCCAGGTGTTGTTATTCATAGTGATTATAGTTAATAATCAATTGATAAATGTAGAGACATCCAGCGACACCCTGAGCTGTGTACGTGAATACTCAGCAGGTGTTTTTACTGCATCCTGTTTTTTAAACTGCGGGGACGTTTACACAACGAAAAACCTGTACTATTTCCAAGTCGCTAACTGCAGGTACATTACTGGCTGCACAGCGTTTTGCTGGTTTGCAAACAATAGTCTTGAATCCCACTGATATACAGTATAGAGAAGAAAAAAGGTTAAGAGGTAAATTTACTATACTGTACGTGTAGTAAATTGTTGTAAATCCTTGATTCCAAGGTTAAAGAAACTATATATTTTATATATACTGTAGCTAACTACCGTGTCTCGCAACATACTGCAGCTGAATATACTGTACAGTTCATTGTTGGTACAGTTGAGCAGTTTGGGTTCATTTTCCCAAATAGTCCTTGGTTTTAATATTAATCAGGGTCGAAACACGAAGCCTGTGCTTCGTGCTGCAAGCGACATTTATTTGCTGAAACTATTGTTATAAACCAGTTTACATATTTGTATAAATTTGTAGCCGAGATTCGTGGATGTGCTTTAAGTGCTCTCTAAACAACCCACACTTGCAGGTGGTAAGATAAAACGTGACTCTGTGGCAGAAAGTGAGTAACCGGATTGAAAAGGCAATAACCACGTACCTGACAAACATTATTATCCCAACTTTGGCGATATCTTCTTGTATCACTTTCCAGGAGTCTTTGATCTGTTCGATGTGATGATCACTTAAGTGTGGAAGAGCTTCCTCTTCTGTAGCATCTATCTGCTTTGGTGCCAGACCCAGTCCAGATATTGCGCAGCCCATCCTTTCTACGGTTTATGCAAAACTCGATAACCATAAAAAAAATAATATTTATCTTGGCCTTGACAATTAGTAGTCAAATGTTATCATTTAGGCACCGGGATGTCACGTACTGTTAGACATATAACTTTTATGCACATTACGCTCGACCGTACACTATATTCTTTACAATAAGAATGTTGCGATAAGCGCACAAATTCAAAACTGACAGGCTATTAATAGAGATTCATAGTGGGAGTGGTGAAAATACATTTTCTCGTGAAAGGCATCTAAAAAATGTATAAATATGGAAATAATTTTATTTTAAGCAATACAAAATGAAATGATAAACTATTGAATTGAAATAGTTGAGAAAATAGATGAGAATATATGAGAAACTTGAAAATAACGGTTAATCCGATATCTAATGATCTGTACTTCTTCAACAGAAGCGCTAAGGTTCACCATCAAAGTAGACTTACAGTACACACTACTGCATAACTAGAGTCCTGTTAGCACGGAACTTTAAAATAAATCTTTCATTGGTAACAACCTCTGGTACGACGAAGGAAAATCCCCTTAAACAAGTTATCGCTGATCAAAGGTTTTTTACAAAACACAAAGGTCACCGTGCAAATAATTTCCGAATGCATTCAGCCAGCGATTTATAGAAGATATCAGCCACGGAAGTGCATCTTTTTCGGTGGTAACGTTAAGCGTAAATGCTATTTTACTTTAATATTTGTCCTTGGTGATCCTTGGTATTAATACACAATAAACCGCAGTTATTTTTCCTTTAATCAACAGAAATTGCTCACGAGCGGTTCTGTTCTCTCTTCTTTAAAAGGGAATCATTTCTTTTCAATTGAAAGGAAAAAAAATCGAAGTAAACCGCTTCAGCTTTCAGTTTTTGATGAGATTATTGTCCAGCTTTTTATCACTCCTCATTCTCAGATCTGCCTTCTTTAGTAATTTCAACTTTAGCACTGGTGTATTTGCTAGTAACAGGGACGCCCCATGAAAAGCGTACTGCCTATTTTCAGCGACAGGGTTACATCTGTGAATTCCTAGTTGAGCTGTTTCGTTCAGAGCCTTCACAACTGTGAAACGTCAGCCATCATCCGCGAAGGAATGACAGATAATGCTTGCAAGGCAGAAATTCATCGCTCTAGCTAGGTAATGTGTTCGGTTATTATTCAAATCAACACAGAATCCTCTCAATGTGTTAGCCATTCCTTAATAATTGATTTGATTATATCACATGGATTTATATTTGGATAGTAAAACAGCATTTCATAGGGCAGGACTGCTGTGAAATTTGAACCGCGCACAATAATGCTTCTCACATCAATCACCCAGAAGTGAGTTACGGTATTTTATCATGTAACCTATGTTTCTGAGTTTTAAGACGTTACTAAAACGGTTTTTTTTTGTTCAATGTCAGTAACATTTTTATTCCGCCCCATCGTTCTATCTGTAAAAGACAATATGTATTAAAATTCCAAATCCAATCAATTTTATTGTGTGAAAAACAGTTGTGAATATTTGTATAAACTGTTTTGTGCATTCGTTGGTATTGTCAGCTATTTGAGCTGTCGACGTGGTGCCAATCACAGTGATTTATTTTTAAGAAAATGCATTAACGTTCAATGCTCATCTGAGGGACATGAGTTAACACTTCTACCACATTCTTTGCATACAGTAAATATTCTATGCACGGACGCATAACTAAAGTCTGGGTGAATAGTGCGCTTTACAGTGTCGAAATACTATATTGTGGCAAATTACCTTCGTATGAACATACTGTACAGACTTTCTGAGCTGCAACCCCAGGCTCCTCAGAATGATCTTGGACAGTTTCCTAGGGCCACTCCCAACAGCCACAATGTAGATGAGATTGAAATAAAGGTCAAACTCTGCGAAGACTGTGCCTTTTTAATTTGTACTGAAAGCCAGATATGTTTGGTTCCCGGCAATTTTGCAGTTCTTCAGTGCTGTAAAAATAATAACCAACTATCTAACGCAAATCGGTTAAAACAGCTATTTTTTAACCTTGGTTAAACCACTTAGAATATCCACCAGTTCAAATATTCTTATGGAATAAAGAAAGTTAGTAGTTATTATATTTATACATCTTAGCACTCTTCTTGAAACATCGATGCAGATACATTCAGTGGATTCTCAGCTACATGTTAAATGAAAAGCAAGTTTTTTTTTCTAAAATTGGATGAATTAAATTACAGTCCTGAGAATCGGAATTCAAAGTTATTTTGTCAGAAACTATAGGTTTAGAAATTCCTCAAAAAATTCCTGCTATTCTGCTTTACTTTGTCAACGTAAAAGGTTTATAAAATACGATGCTAAAATTCAATCCTTAGAAGGTGGTTCGTAGTTTTTAGACTACCCATTGGTAGGTAGATAATATATTGGAAACGAACAAAGAACTATTGAAGTAAAATCAGGAAAATATGCAAAATTTGTCCGCCAGAGGGAGTCACTCGTGGCTTGTGAAGAAACTGAATCATTATAAAACTAATGTGTATTGAAGTGGGGGATTTATTTCCAATATATTGTTGCTGTAGATTATAAACACTGAAAATATTGAACTGTTTTCATATGTACTGTATATGAAATGTCTAATTTATTTTCAAGCCTATTCCTGTCTTAACTATCAAGTTCAAGTACAACACTTTATTGTCACAACAACTAATTGCAGAGAATTTGGTTTGGTGAACTCAGACAATTAAAGACATACAATATAAATAAATAGAAGTGAGTCCTGATATAATAACAATGAACCTGCAAAAATATCAGAATTAAAGTGCAGAGTTTATGTATCTCTCAGTCTCTAGGTAGGTGCTGTTAAAAAAACCTAACAGTCCTTGTTTTGACAGACCTTAGCCACTTACCAGAAGGAAGGACAGTAAACAGAGGTTGGGCAATAACTATCAATAATAATAATAATTGCTTACGCTTATATAGTGCTTTCTGGACACTCCACTCAAAGCGCTTTACAGGTAACGGGCACTCCCCTCCCCCACCACCAATGTGCAGCCCCACCTGGATGATGAGATGCCAGCCAAAGAGCACCAGCACGCTCACCACACATCAGCTAACAGTGGGGAACAGAGTGATGAACCCAGTTCATAAATGGGGATTATTAGGAGGCCAAGATTGGTAAAGGTCAATGGGAAGTTTGGCCAGGACGCCGGGGTAACACCCCTCTTTTTGTGAAACATCCTGGGCCTTTTAATGACCACATAGAGTCAGGACCTCGGTTTTACATCTGTAGGATGGTGCGTTTTTACAGTAAAGTGTCCCTGTCACTATACTGGCGCATTAGGACCCACATATTCTGCAAGGTGAGCGCCCTCTGCTGGTCCTACTAACTTCCAGCAGCAACCTTAGTTTTTCCCAGGAGGTCTCCCATCCAGGTACTGACCAGGCTCGCATCTGCTGAGCTTCAGTGGGTTGCCAGTTTTGAGTTGTACGTTTAAGTGATATGGCTGCTGGGCAGAGTGGGAATGGTCAATGAGGAACTTTACAACTTTGGGTTTCAGTCTAGAGAAGTAGAGTGACTCCACAGAGGGATGGTGGTTTCCTACACTGCTCTCTCAAACTGCTTCTTTTCCTGGGATGAAGTGTTGCAATACCACACAGTGATGGAGAAGGTCAAAACACTCTCAATGACAGGTCTGTAAAACAGGTCATTGCTTCCTGTGATACACCACACTTCTTCTCCTCTCTCAGAAAGAACAGCCTCTTGTGAGATTTCTTGACCATGGTGGATGTGTTGGAGGTGGTACAGTACCTGGGAACCTCCCCACCACCTCTACAGCCTGACCATGTACAGTGATGACAGTGCTCCTTTGCCTCGTCTAAAGTCTGTCACAAGTTTTTTTGTTTTACTGACATTTTAGAATTAAACTAAATAGAACTAGGTTGTTTAGGCTGCACCATTCAACTGATTCAACTTTTACCACCCATAATGTTATTACTAAATTAAAAATGCAATAACACAAAATGCTATTGTTAGGTAATAGAAGTAATTGTCTTCTTAAAGCAGTACAGTTCACACATAGGCATGTTACAACAATACTTGTTTTCTTTTGCAGCACTTAGTACTGTATTGAAGGCATTTTTATTGTTCTGCAGAAAGTTTGTGGATATCTGAAGCCTAAATATATTCTTTCCACTAATGTAAGTAGCAACCAAAGTCCAGAACAAAGCTGATTTTTTTCTGTATGGACTCCAATTCACTGAAGTCTCATTTATTTTGCTAATGTAGTTAAATGCTTTACTGTACCTACCAGTTTTTAGTTAAATCACTCCCCAGCAAATTTAATATTAATAATAGTTTTAATAATAGTACTGCAGGTTTTCTAAACACAGGAGTTATTAATTGTTCATGCTTACTTATGGAATTATATAAGGTATCACTCTGGCAAACTGACATATAGGGAGAAAATGTATACAATAAATATTGAATAAAGGAGAGTGTCTTTTTGAAAATATAGTACATCTCTTATAAAATGGTACTTGTGGAATAAATAGTTCCCCTTCCTATAGTTCCATTCTAAGTATTTTGTAGTAATTCCAGGATTGCCGCATTGTCACACGTGCACTCAGTTTTAATACCTAGCCTTTTCTATGTTTTCCTCAATACTCACACTGACAGTGTGTCATTTTCAGTGTGCCTGTAGATGTAAAATAGTTCCATTAAGTAATGAATGGCTTATTGTAGATGTCAATTTTAAGTGACTGGTATAACTGTAAAGCTCTGTTGGATGCTATGCAGTGAAAGATTTTTCAGGTTTATAATTTTTCAAATAAAAAACAGAGATTTCATTTGTAAAGGATTTATATTTATATGATATTAATGATAATAAAAGTATATTTCTTCACAATAGAAAGGAGGGCATTCCTTTTTGATACCCAGTACAGTATAATTTTGTTAATTTTTTTACTGTTCAGAATATGTCTGTAACACTGTAACAAATAACACAATTTCCAAATGAAACCTTTATGAAAGCTCTATACAGTATCAAGAGTGTAGTACAAATGATGACCACAATAATATATAAACACAATAATAATACAACCAGCCATTTTTAAGGTCATAATAAAGTAATAAGGTCATTTACAAAAACCATTTATCAATAACAATACAACTCCTAAAAGAATTGTAATAATAAAATAAATCATTATGATATTATTATTTCTTAAATCATAATGATCGATATGGAATATTTATTTATTTCATACTGTAGCGATTGAGATCTTTTGTAGTCATCATATTCAGTTTTTCTAACTGTCTCCATTTGACATTTTGTGGAACTGTAACATTAATTAAGAGGACACCAAAAAGGAGTATAATACTGCTCTCCCTCAACGTGTTTAAGAAAGGCATCGAAAATGTTCTTCTTTAGTTTCTGATCCATGTGTTTTACTGCTGCCACTTTTATAATGTGAGCAATGTAGAGCATCCATACTTTATGAAATTCTGTTTTCATACATTCTGGATATGTCCTGGCAATATCATCTTCAATGTTTAAGTACTCTTTGTAGTTTGTAAGGCCTTCAGTTTTAGTCTTTATATTTTCAACAGTCTCATAAATTGTAGGCAATGTTATATATTTTTCATCATTCACATGCTTTTTACGTTCCTTTAGAGGCTTAAACATTCTTTTTAGAAATTTGGAACTATCTGGTATAGTTAAAATTAAATTGGCATTTTGTAATAGATCATGTGCTTGTTGGAGTTCTTTGCTACTGTAATTATTCTTACAATGTTCACAATTTTTAGACGTGCCTGACAATAAACAATGAAACAAGTGTTCGTCATTTTGTAGATGTGAAAAATAATTCTTGTACCCTGTAAAACCATAGTACTGGTCAAAACCAATAACTGAAGGAATTCCATAATCATCATACCATTTCTTGCAATAGGTATGAAGGAGGTCCATGCAAGAATGCTTTCCTTTGTTGACAATACATGGGCTGTTCTTAGTGAAAATAACCACCATATCATCAGCACTAATCTTATGGTCCTTTAAGAATATATCTGCTTTCTTACAAATGTATTCTTCTGTGTGGATTTTAAGTGCATTTCCTTCATTATTCAACTTTGCTTTTTTAAGATTACAAAAATCCACTAGTTTACATTTTTCATTACTGCGATTATAGATTCCAATGAATGCATATTGGACATTTGTATCAATTTGTTTTGGTACTTTTTCTTTCAGGTTGTCAAAAGCTTTTAAGAGTGATGGGGAGTTAGTCAAATTCTTTATAAAAGATAATTCAGAATAAGTGTATTTATGCCTGATTTCCTTTCTGTCGATATTCTCAGCCTCTTGCCAGTAGATTTTGGACACTGTTGTTGGATATGTAGTGTTATTTTTGGTTGTATTATTGGACTCAGAGCACAACCATTTAATTGAATTTGTTTTTGAATCTAAAATATGAAGATTATCATCCAATCTTATTTTTGCAGGACATCTTATTGTAACATTTTCAGTCTTTGTCCAGAAGACTTTTAACTCCATTGTTAAATATTTTGTATTATATTGGGTTAATGTATTGCATTCATGACACAGTATTTTAACTGAGGTGGTTTTTGAGTTCAAAATCAAATCAAGATTGTAATTCAGTCTGATTTTTGCAAGACTTCCCAATGTAGTATTTTCATCTTCTCTGCAAAATATCCAACGGAACTCTGTTGTTGGATATTTTGTATTATATGGGGGTAATTTATTGCATTCATGACATAATAATTTAACTGACATGGTTTTTGAGTTAAAAATCGAATCCAGATTGTAATCCAGTCTGATTTTTGCAAGACTTCCCAATGTAATATTTTCATTTTCTCTGCAAAATATCCAACAGAACTCTGTTGTTGGATACTTTGTATTATATTGGGTTAATTTATTGCATTCATGACACAATAATTTAACTGAGGTGGTTTTTGAATCTAAAATATTAAGACTGTTATCAGATTTGAATGTCTGAATGAGAGTTCCTATGTTGATATTGTTAGTTTGGTTACTGTTAATCTTACAAAAAGTATTTTTTTCTAAATTATTTGAAAAGGTTTCAGAACAGGTTTTCACATAAAAACTTTGAATGACATATTTCAGATGATACCAGTATAATTTAACAATCACAGTTAACTGATCATAAAATAATAAAAAGCAAGAAATTAGTCTAAATTGACCACAAAAAGGCTTTTCTCCAGGTTGTGGGACCGGGACCAAAATTATACTATTGCAATGCTTATCTGCAAAAAGGAACCTGTCATTCAATTTCAATAAGATGTGACTGTAGTTCCTTACAACAAGTTGTAAGTTGTAAGTTAAATGTGTCCAATTGTAGATCTTTGCATGGTCTTGGAATTGCTTATCTAAGTCAGTGGAAACAGTTTCTTTCTCTTTGCTTGGCAGTTCCATTTTGGATGTGCACCTTTCAGAAAATGCAACAGCTCCGTTTACACATCAACCCCACTCATGCTGGTGAATTGTATTCAGTTGTTAGTCTTCGATATGATGTCCAGTACTTGAGTTAGGTCAGACGGTGACTGGTCTTCTCAGCTATGGTCAAAATAAAAGGAAGAGGTCTATAGATTTATAGCTTTATACTGTGGTTTAATGACGTAACTCATGCATTTCCAGTTGAAATAAAATTGTGGCACACAGGAATGTCAACCAAAAACCTTTAGGGGCATATATAAGCTTTGGACGTCCAAGATCTCCCCTCCAGGCAATTAATTATACACAATTCAGTGCCAGTACAGTGATACAGCATACATTTAGACATAAGTAACAACATTTGTTACAGTATGTACAGAATATAGACCTACTTAGGAGGCTGAATGTAGCGATGAGCTGTAAAATGTCCAGAGGTATGTTCCGGAGACGAATCCCAATGTATTGCTGCTGATTGAAATTGGACAGCGAATCAGAATCGGGGCAGTTGCCGCAGGCACACGATCACGCGGAGGGGATGGCTGTGGTCTCAGATGGGTTGCAGATATGTTAAAATACATGTAAGAACAAAAAGAATTAGGTTAAGCAATCATATTTGCACATACTGTACTGTACCACAAGTTGTAAGATAAGATGATTTTGTACAAGTGGATTTGAAATAACTATTAAACTACCATATATTGGGAATGGTAAAAAAAAACAAAAAAACTTTTTATTCTGGGCAGGTGTAAATTATGAAATTACAAAATCTTGATATTGGTTCGCTTGTGTTCTAGGGAGAACACAACAGTTTAACCCTAATAAGTAATCAGGCAATCACTGCTAAAGGAATAAAAATCAGGAATTCAGATGTCTCAATGTGCATGTGGCATTTTGTAAACCTTTGTTAAGGATAGGATACAAAACAGAAAAGGTGAAGCAGCTACTGTAGATATGTACTGAGACCATTTTTTGCTAATGTGTATTTTACTGTTCTTGAAGGACCTGTACTCTTATACGTACAGTCAGTGTACCTCTATTGTATTGTCATCTCACATACTGTATAGAGAATTTGCAGTAAGGAACTTGAAAGCATGTCAATACAATACTGCATTAGTTAACAAATACATTTTTGTTGTCATTATTTGAGTTGATACTACTGTTACAGTTATATTAAATATGTAGTGGATTGAAAAAAATATTAGCTTTTTAAATAATAAATTAAAAAAAACTAGCATTTTTCTCAAGGCTTTAGGATCTTACATAACAAAATTTTCTTCAATGGGTTTGAGCAATAATATAATGGATTGACAATTTGATATTTTAGTATTTAAAAAACTACAATAAATGAAAATGGTCTTCTCTAATAAGTCCATATACTAATAAATGAAGAGTAAAGAGAACAGATTAACAAAAACTAAAAGAACATAATATAATAAACCCTTGATTCAACAGACTGATAGGGTGAAAGGGTGTCTGTTATTGCTGAATGTCTTTTAAATGATGAATGTTTTTCAGACAATAAACAGAAATATATGAGAAAAAATGATTTATAAATACTCTATATATTCTTTGTGGATCAGTTTCAACATAGTGAAAATTGTTCCTGTGCTTTTTTTTCATAAATACACAAGAACTTTATTTCATGTCACAAATATAGTGTATAAAATTTGTTAAAGCAAATGAAACACAAACAACACCCATAGCAATTGACCTTCTATTGGTACAATTGATATTTCTGAATTTTTATGAATGAATTTGTATGTAGTACTTGTTTTACCATGTTCTATTACTTGTGAATTTTACAGTGCTTTTTTACATATTTTCAGTACTTTTGTGTATTTTCTAAAAGGATTTAGCAGAATTTGTCTGTTAAATTGGAAGTCTCTTAAAGGTAAGTTTGTTAAACTGAGGGTTTATTGTACACTGATTATAATTTACAACATTTACAGTATATGTCTATAAAGATCCAGTTTTTTACAGAACCAAATCTCAGTAACCCAGATATCGCCATGATAAAAAACCCAAAAGTATCAGAAAGAGAGATTAAATAAGTAATAAGTATAAAGGCAAAGTAGTTGTTATACAATAAAAAATCCTACTCATGACCCTCACTTAAACCCTTCAAAACCATTGTCTACGCAGATACTAACCTGGTGGGAATCATTCTCCTTATGCCCAATGAATGGTCTGAAATACTGTACTACAGATAGGTTTCTCTTGCCTGGTGGATACAACAAATCATAAAACTATACCTCCCTTTGGCTTTTTAATTCGGTCCCTTGAACCTAAATTTCCTGATAAGTTTCTTTCTTTCAAGAGGAAGGCCTGAAGCGCTGGGCGTTTGATCTGTGCAAGATGGTGCCCACTCACATCGATGTGATTCATCATCGGAAGTAGAGAGAGTAGACAGCACAGAGCTGGCTGAACCTCTGATACAGTATATTGATGTGCTTATGTACAGCGACCTAAACCCTAGTATGCAATTTCATTACTATATAAGGGCATCTTATACAGTACACTGGTTCCGTCCATTTGTACTTCTGACTGAAATGGTTTGTGGCCTAGTATGTCCATGTCACAGCTTTCCTTTGTCGGAAATGAACTGGGTGTAGATCAGAATGATGAGCGGCCATATAGTAATCTATATACAGTAGGTACTCTAAAAACCCCGTAACACATAATAACTTTTATATTTAAATACATTTTAATACTGAACTGATGTACTGTATTTAAATTCAGCCATAAGATATCTATTGACGGCTGTGACCGATAAACCGTTTATTTGATTTTTTCTTGTGATTATCACATAGCCTTTTTTATAAAACCTGTTATAAAAATCTTTAAATATTGAAAGTCAGTTTACATCATCATGGATTTAGTCAGATCCTGTCCCTTGACTGCCAACACATACTTAAAAAACCTCCCCTGCTTAAGGTATAACATTATTACATTATGTCTTAAGGAGCATTAGCTAATCACATTGCATAAAGCATAACATAATACATTTCTGATCATACATACTGTAATGACACTTAAAGGCTTTGCGGCTGATTGTAAGAGCAACACAGATAAACTATTGTGTTCTGTTACGATAACCAACAGGAAGTTGAAAAAGTGTTAAAATGGCGACCTTTCTTTTTTTGATATAGTTTTGAAAACAGATTGTTTCTCAAATAAAAAACCCCAAGATATTGATAATGGCACAAATAAATTACCTTCCCTGTCCAAGAGGTAGATTTTACAAAAACAAAATTTTGATTATTGAAAAAATGTATTAAATACTGCTCACCACCTTAAGACTTCATCAGTGTGAATCCCCAGAGCAAATCTCCAAGTGAAAATGGCGGTTCGGGCAGATACTGTCGTGTTCTGACTCATTTTACAAATATGTAACTTCCGGGTTACAGTTATGGTTTTGTACTTTAACCACAAAACACACCCAAATACAGAATGAAGTGATGATGTTCCTGTCAGAGTTTTAATTAGAACAAAAAAATTTAGCTGCAAACAGTCAAAGGAGCAAAACTGATTTCAATGGCCTCTAGTGTTTCTAACATTTCTTATATATATAAATATATGTCCTCTGATGTAAATAGTTAGTTTGTAGTTTCTAGGAAATTACATATATTTTAATTTTCAATATCTTTTGCTTCTTTCCCAAGTGTGCAGAACATTGTTTAATAATTGGTCTTGTGGTTGTATACAGTATGTACTACCCTCTGGAATGGAAAATTAAAATGGGAGAGCCTGAAACTCTAATTTACATTCGAAAATGCTGCAATTTAACTCAGCAACCTATTGTATCTCATGGCTCCCACTCAATAGCAAGTCTTTATTATAACAGTTGGAGAGATTTCATTCAAATCTGAGTTTCTGTTAGCAGGCTTTTGAAAGAGACTATGCTCCTAATTATTTATTGTCCTGCATATCCAGACATAATGTGCTTTAAAAGCATTTTTAGATAGAGAAATGACAGTTTGTGAAGCAGAATTTAACCTTTTCTGTGATATTTTTTCTTCTTGTCTTTGACTGTTCAGACAACTATATTAGAACCCTGATCCTAAGCTCTCTGTTAGACCAGAGTAACATGTCAAGGTGGGATTTATTTCTAAAGGCCTACTATTGTAAGCTTCTGTAAAAATTCATCCAAATCTTCAGACTCATATTTCCTGCTGTTGAGGAGGAAAGGGGTTTCTCAAGTCGCATATCATGTTTGTTGAACAAGGATAAGCTGCAGGCTATGCAAATTTTTAATCCTATTGAGTAATGGTACATGAGACTAAGAGAAAAATAGATATTTTGTTTGTTTCTAACTTTTGAGTTACTTAAGCTAAACAGACAAAGGTAACTCTTATTTGCAACCTTTATTTTCTTTTAACATCACTTAAGGGTTGGGCTGAACAGAGATTTTCTTAAAGCCATTTTTTTATACAGGTTTAAGTTCAAAGAATGTCTGTCATCTCCCAATTGCTTTGAATGCAAAATACATCAAACTCTTCTAAACTGGCCTGCATTAACCAAGTTAATTTTAGCTTTTGGCTCTTGTTTAGATTTAAATATATTAATACATTTTTTTCTGGTTTCTTGTAGAGTAGGAATTTCCCTTTTTGTATTAGAATTTTTATTTTTGCCAAGTTGTAGGAAATTGATGGTACAAAGTCTAATTTTCTAGAACAGATAATGCATAGCCAATTACTATGATGGAAAAAGGTACATGTAATATACAAAATATTGTTGTATTACAACATTCTTTTTGTGGACAAAGATTATGCTTGTCAAATACTATAATTTCTTTTTGTTGCTTATCGTCATTCATATGTAAATGCCATCAGAGATGACCTTTCATATACACATGTATAGCCTCACAAATTAATCTGTGACATTTATTAAGGCTTTCATCTGCTACTGCTACAGTATCCGAGGTAATTTAATTAACATAATTTCATTATCTTTTTTCACATTTCAGTTTGCTTGTTTTATAAAAACTGTGCACTAGAGATTTATTTTCAGTAAACCTGATAAAGTATTCTCTGTGGCTGCTTCATTCATATTGATTCAATAGTCACCAAGGAAATGTTATTACCCATATAAATTATTTCTAAGAAAATTAATAATTTGCTTTTTTGTAGTTAATTGCTTAGATTTATCCAATATTCTATTCCACTTTAAATGTAAAGTGTTCTTCTGTTTACTTTTCTCCAAATGTGAACTTTACCAAAAATAAATTCTGGATTACTTAAATCCTCCTTATAATGGAAGCAAGGAACTGAAATCGTTACTTTGAATAAAGGTGTCTTTTAAATGACGACTTACTGTATTTATATTAGGCAGTCTAAGTATAAACCTTCACTGGATCTGTGATATGGTGTAATTTTAAATTTGTAAGAATAACCTGACTAGATGCAACATTCCGATTTCATCTGGGGTCAGTATATCTTTTTTCCTTAATTAACATTTAAGCGATTTGCTTTTAGTAATGTGCCTGTTAATCACATCAGCCTGCTGTTACTAAATAGTTTATCCTCTTCTGTCATTTGGATCAGAGTTTTAATCTATTCTCTCATGTTGGGATAAGAGTTTTGTTTTTAACTATTTTAAAATTCCAATGTCTCTGTAAACAATGTCTCAGTGGTTATTCCTACTGCCCTACGGCTGTGTACTCACGGACATGTACAGTATATTAAATGTATTCTTCCTCAAATCGTGTTTTTAACCACATCTATACCGCACACAAAAGACGGTCAACAGCTGGGCATTAATATTTGGGCGGCATCCCAAACTATTCTATAATATGGCATTTTGTTGTCATACACATGTAACACTTGCAATGGAGTGTGCTGAAATTACAGTATGTACATTTAAAAATGACTGTACACTTAAGTTCTGGCTGCTAAATAAATATCCTACATGTTCTGCTGTGATAATGAGAGTGTAAAGCCCTTCTATACAAAATTACTAAAAGCTCATCTGAGATTAAAAGGTGTGTCCTTATTAATATTTCATATTACACTTTTAAAAATGTTCATTTTAATATAGCACCAGGATGCTCCTAGCAGACTGAAAAAGATCAAATTCTATGTAGGTCATGTTTTTGGTATATTACGATTATCTGCTATTGTAGTTTTTGCAAAATACTACCTTCCTTATCAAATTATAGTGTCTAGAATTTGTCTAAAATTAAGACATTGCAGAACTTTAAGTCACAGAGCAAGTGGTTTGCCATCTTCTCAAATGTTTTTCTAAGACGATCAAATTAAACAACCTGAATGAGAATACTGTGGGGTATTTTAGAAGTACGTTTTTCATTTTTTAATGGAAATGAATTCACAAATCCTCAAATAGGAATTCAAAATGACAAAAGACAGACAACACAATCCGTTATATATTTTTTTTAATATTGTATGTATTGTATACACTTTCCATGAACCAAAATTACAACATTATATACAATACGTTTGTGGAAGAGGATAGCATAGATTTATATATACTTATAGACATAAAATTATTGTATAACAAATGTACATCACCTTAATAAATAAGAGAATTAAGTAAGGGTTTTAGTACCCAAGTTCAGTTGATATAATTAGGGTCCCAGCTACTTACAGATGAGAAATTTGGGTAAAAAAAGGAAAGCAACAGCATAGTGGCGATTTTATTCAGTCCACCACTAGATCTGGAAATGTGTGTTCTAGTTGGTTTGCTAATATTTGTGGTTCAGAAGTCAGATGCTGTAAGTGGTTATCCATTGAATATGTCCTTAGAGGTGTAGGCTTTGTGGATGAAATGTTTCCTCAGTAAGATCCATCTTTCTAACCTATTTTTAGTGAAGATATAAGCTGGATTTCTTTTTACATCCTGAATAAATGAGAACCCACAATTTCAGGCAAGAGACTGCAAAGCTGAAATGATTCACTTAATGACAGAATTAGATTTTGAACTTCCAGACAACATATGACATGCGTCACGTTCTGTATTAGTAGAAAGCAGGCCTTCCTTTGTATCAGAAAAAAAAAACATTTTTCTCATTTCTCCTATTCATGTGAAGTAATGGCATTGGTTGTAAAATCCTTTAATTGTCTGGCTTTCATCGAAAGTTAGAGATGGCTCTTTCCTCTCCCCCTGAAATGTTGGCATGCTTTGACTAGGTTCAGTTAATTTAAAGACAACAAAGTGGGTGTTTTGGAATGTATGGAGGGTTACCAGCCACTAGCAGTCTGATCAGAGGATATCAGATGAGAGGAAGGTTTTCTAGTTTTATGTTTTGTTGAAGGGAATAATACCTTTGTGATTTTTAAATGTAACAGTATAAAATAACTTATTAAAACAGACACTGGATTATTTTATGGGCCCTTCTGCCAGAGTCATTGTAGCTTTGAAGTGGCAGCTGGCAATGCTAATAATCCACTGACAACGCCAACATTTGAGAAGCCATGGTAAATATTTTTATTAATGTATCTTCTCAAGTCCCTTAATAACAAGACATTTACGTCTGTACTGTAAATGTCTTTTAGTGGAACACAATGTAAGTTTTTGTCAACATACTGTGTGCAGTACAAAATTTATTTCAACTCAATATTTTACTTTATAAAGAAGGGTTTTGAAGAGGAAATGTTGAATTTACTATAAAGTGCACTCTTTGTTGTACACACCCAAGACGTTTTTCAAAATTCATATCTTGAATCTACCATGCTGTGGTTGTCTTAAGATAGAGAAGTTAAATGATGATTTGTTTAATCTGTACCTGTATGTTGCAATTTTCCCACCAGAAATTTCCTAATGCCAGGAAATTGGCATTATAAATACTTAAACTTAATGAAACCAGGTTTTTAGCAGGCAGGTAACACAGAGCCAAGTCAGTAATAATTAGCCACACATTTTCATGATTTACTGCAGCAGTGTCTGAAGACCCAATTAAATCAATTGGTTTGACTTGGTAACTGAGGCCAGGTGGAATGAAGAGTAAAAGATCTTGTGGAACTCCATAACAGAAGCTGAAGAACTTTGAGATAGAAGACAGGTTAATGGCAGATATGTTATACTGAAAATTGGGCTGTGCCTTTTCATTATGAAAAAGTAAAGGACAACAGTATTTTGGGACTACAGTTGTGATTCCCCAGTTAATGGCAATTCTGATGCAATGTACACCCATTTTACAGATCTTGGAAGTATCATCCAGTTTATTACCAGCAAAAAGAGATTACATCAGCAAAATTACCATCATCCTATCAGCACAAATGTTAATAGTAGAGGACTTTATCAAGTCCCGTTCCTATAACACTAATGACAATTTTCCTTCCCATTGTCTGCCTGCTAACCAGACAATATTTCTACAACATACAGTATATACATATTTTTCATTTGCTTGAAAAGGTAAAGGTCCAGTAAAATATCTATTTCAATAACTGTGCAATAGGATTGCAGTTGTGACCGCCGCGGTTCTGCGCGGGCTCGTGCCCTCCGCCACCCGTTTCGTCCCGCAACACCTGGGGCGCCAACCCAGGTCTCCGGCATAACCCAACAGGGAACCAGCCGCATGAGCTAAAGGAGACCCTCCCTAGCCCAGGCAGCTGAGGGCACAGTGAGGGCGATGACGTCACCGTATCAGAACTAGCTCTGCTACACAATGGCATTTAAATCGTGGTTTGCTTAAGCCTGTCAGGGCAATTCTGTTGACTTGTAAGAAATTTTTTACTTGCATCTAAACCTGCACTTCTAATGGAGGACTAATTATATATGTCTCAAACTGCTGTGCATATCTGGCAGATGACTGTGAGGCGTAAAGACAAGAAATAATATTTTAGATTTAAAAAAAGTTTTATATTAAATTGTCAAACCTTTAAGAAGGCCAGATTGTAGGCCTAATTGTTGCTACAGTAAAAAAAATTGGCCTTTTCTCATCACAGAAGATTAAAGCATGGTCAAGTTGCAGGTCCATGTTATGTACTCATAACATCTTAAAAAATTAAATGAGAAACTTTTCACATCACGGCAGTTTAATGTCAAAAATACAAAACAAAAGGGAATGAGCATATTTGTACATTCTTATTTTCCAATAATTTTTTCTTAGGGTTTAACAGTATGACCATAAAGTTTTCTTTCTTTTTTTTCTCCCTAAAATATGTTTCTGCATCTGATGTGAAATATTAGTTGTCACTACACAACAAAATTTACTTAAAAAGATGCCTTAAATTCACAATGAAAACTGTAATAGAATAACAACTGAAACTTTTTTGCTCACAACAGTTTTTTTTTTCCTCTCTAGCCTCATGTGCAAGAGGTTTGTCCTTTATCTTTTAAGATGTAAGTGATGGTTAAGACAAAGTTTCTTAAATTACAGGCAACGTGACTGCAAAACATCTTGATAAATTATGTCAGTTCTCTGGGTACAGCAACTTATGTAAATAGTGGTAGGGTAATATCTGTCCATGATATGAGAAATAAAGGAATAAAAACAAAGTAAGGGGCAAAATAAGGAGATTGCACAACAAGGTATGAAACAATGACATTATTAAGGTGCTTGCTTTCCTTGATTAATTATCAGTAAATTTCACAGGCACACAAGCTTGAGCAAAAACAAATGAACTCCTCTGAGAATATCTTTGCATTAGGGAAAAACAACACCTCAATGCAAGCTAACCAAGTAAGAATAAAACAATGGTTCTAATGAACTGAGGACCTGTTTTTTACTGAGGGCAATCCACGTTATTTCATTGTTTTAAAAAGTACATGATTTTTTAAAGTGATAATTAAAATGTTAACTCAAGTTTCAAAGTATTCAGGGATTTGAGCTTAAATTTTGAAACTTTTCTCGTAGGTTTTTCACCAAGCTCTGTTGGCTGCTTTCAGTTTTTTTCATGGAACTTGATGGAGCTTTCCGGAATTCAGTGGCCTGGTCAGTCTTGCTTCCCTCCTCTCTCTGGCGATACTCCTCTGACTCCTGGTAGGCTTTGCACCGCTCAATAACAGCCATGATGGAGATCTTCTCCCTGGTCGTGGGGGAGCGAATTTGCACAAAGCTGTCATCAGCCTCCACAGCCTCACCTGGCTCAGAGACCGCTGCATCTGACTCCTTCTCCTGCATCTTCTCTATTACTATCACCTTCTGCTCATTAGGCAGGGTGGCCTCTCCGGAAACATAGTACGTGCTTTTCAGGTCTTTGTTTCGGAGTTTCTGGATTTCGCTCAACTGGAGCCCGCCGGTTCTGTGATCCAGGGAGCCCGTCCTGCAGACCCTGGCGTGTGGATGGCTCTGGCCTTCTCCGCTGTCCCTTTGAGGAGCCCTGCAGCCCCAGCTCTCAGATGTGCTGGTGGAAGCTGTTCTGCCACGGGCGTCCGGTGGCATGGAGGTGCTGGCGGAGTAACTGGACCGCCTCCATTCCGGGCAGCACACCGAGCTCTCCAGCATTTTCTCTGGGACGGAACAACTCCTGCCCACTGGTAGCTGCTTGGGATGGGCTCTGTCGGTCCCCCGGCTGGTGTACTTGGATCGCAGCTCACGGACATCAGGCCAGTTAAAGCTCTCGGACTGCACGGGACTGAGGGGACTCTTGGAGCGGGCTCTGCTCGGGGACAGAACGCGGGGGCTCCCCCCTGCCGAGGCCGGGCTACGCACCGGGCTGCAGCTGGAAGTGCGAGCTGGGCAAGGGTACTGGAGCACCGGAGACCTTGCGTGCGACGTGGGACTCATCTCCTGCAGGAGGACTTGATCGGAACTACTTAGAGCCAGAGTCAGGACAGGTTTTTCTGCAACACAGCAATGCATCAGTGAAACGTTAAACCAACAGCAGGAAATAAAGTAAATAAGGTTCAGTCAAAACAAAACCATGATGAAAACATTTATACGTAGAAGGTATTCAATCTTCTTTACACAAATAGCTAATGTGACCAGAATTTTAAACAGTCACTAAACAGATTGTTTTTTCTTTGCAACTGACTTGCACTCCATGCAATTACTTGAACCATGCTTCAAAGAAAACACAAGCAAATTGTACAGATAAGTACTTACAACTGATCAATCAGCAATTTAATTTATTTACAGTACATGTTCTAAATTGTAGCGGAACAAATCGATACATTATGACTTGAAGGGATAAAGCTGATCAAAACTCAGTGTAAATCCTATTGATATATATATTGATATAAACTGCTGTTCTGAAAAAAATCATAGGCTTTACTTGGCAGCTTTTTGTGTTAAAAGAAGAATGAGCATAATGCATTGTATAATCAAGAATTAGTGTCTTTGAGTAATGATTCAGCTGTATGAAAGGATGCTATTGGATTTGTTTTCTTAATGTTTAAGTTCAAAAGATACTTTACGTTCTTGGTTAGGGGTGGCCTAGTCACACAGTGATTAACATTGCTGCCTGGGGCCCTGGGTACCTAGCTGTGTAGAGTTTGTTATTCTCCCTTTGTTTCCTACAGGTGCTCTGGTTTTCTCCCACAGTCCAAAGACATGGGCGGAGCGGTGGCTCTGTGGCTAAGGATCTGCGCCTGTGGCTGGAAGGTTGCTCTGCCAGCTGCGGGATTCGTTGAATTCCTACTCCGTTGGGCTCCTGAGCAAGGCCCTTAACCCCAACTGCTCCAGGGGCGCTGTACTATGGCAGACCCTGCACTCTGACCCCAGGCTCTCTCCCTGTCTGTGTGTCTCATGGAGAGCAAGCTGGGGTATGCGAAAAGATAATTCCTAATGCAAAAAATTGTAGAGGGTTAATAAAGTAATGTTATTATGATTATTATTATGATTATTATTATTATGATTATTATTATTATGATTATTATTATTATAATACTGGTAGATTAAATGGCTTCTGTAAAAATTGGCCTTGGTCTGAACGTGTGTGTGTTTGTGTCTGTGTGTGTCCTGCGATGGACTCTCAACCATTCCAGGGTATATCTGCCTTGTGCCCAGTGCTTCCTGGGATAGGCTCTGGGCCACTGTTAGACAGAATTGGATAAGCAGTTATTGAAAGTGATGTGATGGGATGATGTTCTTGGTTTTCAGAAATCCTATAATGTGCACTGCTTCATAGCTTTTCCATCATTTCAAGTTAATTTTTATATAGTGCTCTTTATGCCAAAGCATCCCAAAACTAATACCAAAACATACAACAAATATATAAAACTCTACAATAAATAAAGGCATAATAAAAACAAACATGTCTTAACTTAAATTAACTCAGCTTTCAGAGTGCCTGATATCAACTGCAAAAAAATTCCAAAGACAGGGCGTGTAACAGCTAATATCTCAAAAAACAGCTGATGTTTATGGATGATGGACAAGGATGATAATTGTGGAGAGTGTTACTAGTGCAATTTTAAAGTCAGTACAAAATATGCAACCATTGAAATGATTTTAGAACTGGTGTTAAAAGGTTAAATGTTAAAAGGTTGAAAATTCCTAGTGATAAAAAAGGGACTGTAAAATGAATGCACTATTTTGTGATAAAAGAGATCACAATCTTCTGCCATTATCAAAACCTTAAGAATACACCTAAGACCATTTTCATCAAACTGATTAAAGATATCTGGATTCAAATCAGGCATGTAGGATATACAGTAATATTTTTGAATAAACTATTTCTTCAAATGAAAAATGTCTTAAGTGAAGCATATTGTGTTGGCCTTGGGGGCCTGATTAACACTCTATGGTAGCAGGCAACAAACAGCAGAAAAATCAGTTGAGAACTATGAATAGAAGAGATAGAGCCTTTTCTGATTTTGTCAGAAGAAATACTGTAATTAATCAAAGCAAGCATTTTAAAACACCTTGATCTTAACAAAATTCACTGCTTTACTGTGCATAAGATCTACAGAAGTGCTTAAAATTTTATGTACGAAATTATTAGGTATTGTAAACCTCTCCGTTTTTTATTTAATAAAAGCAGACTTTGTAAATATATTTATTCTGTATCTTTAAACATTAAATAATGTTTCCATTATTTAATAATGAAGCCCTAAGGCTGATGCACATGAGATAAAAAAACTTACTTTTAGAGAGTCCTACAGGGGTAGCATTTCTGATTAAGTAGTTTCTATTAGAAACTGCCAATTACAAATCAACAGCAAATTGCTTTCTTACTAAACATCTGGTACTCCATGTAAAATCATGCCCTGCAGCAAAAAGCCTATTTTTTTCTGATGCAATTCCAATTTCTCATCTTGAAGCAAAACCTACATAATATTTTTTCTTTGCTGAAGTGAAACCTCACAGCCGAAGGTTGTTTAAGCTTATTACTCTGTTCTGTATCATTTTAACAAAGTACTGAGGGATTTTATAATCCAAAGGGAAGAGAATGTCCTGCAGAGTCTATTAAAAAAAACAACAACAAAAAACAAACTCACCTTTGTTTTCTTTCTCTAGTTTTTCCTCCTGCACTGATGGCAAGTTCCTCTTATTCAGCTGGCCCTCTCCCTCTCTCCCTCTTGGCCTCACCACAGGCCTGGTGCTCTTGATTCTCTGACTGTATTGTCTTGCCAGATGGAAGACCTTATTCTTCACTTTTTCCATGTCCTGCAGCAGTGTCTCTTCATCAATGCCTGACCTGAGATGGATGATTCTGGGGACAGGTGCTCTGGAAACTCTTGCTCCAGTGCTCTCATCATGTACCTGGTTTGTTTCTGACATGCTGCCCTTTCTTTCGAGTCCAAAGATAGTTGGAGACATCTTATCTGGAGACAGCACACAAGACTCTTCGGTGATTGTGCTGAGATCACTTTCCTCAAGTATCATCAGAGGCTCACCGTATTCTCTGTCAGCACTGCCATTGCTGATCTGGCCTTTCCTCGACACTTTTGGACTCACTCCCCTTGAAAGATTTCCTTCAGTTGACTTCAGTTCACTGCTCTGTGGTTTTGCAGGAGTGCTGTTTAGCTCTTTTTCCATCTCCTGCCACACTGTAACCATTTCTGTTGATGGTTTGAACTCCTCATCAGTAATAAGAGTTTCAAAATTATGAGACTTAGACTGGCTACTAGGAAAGTTCACAGATCTTTCAGTTTCTGTCTCTAAAGGCATTGGCTTATTGTCCCTCTCTGTGGCTGGGAGATCAAAAACAGTCCAGGAAGCTGGCCTACTGCCAATGTCACCAGCTTTACAGGCAGTGCTGTCCATTTTTTTCACAGTTACAGGAGCAAGGACAGGATCATCCTTGGGGATGCTGTTGAATCTGCATACAGAGTTTCTGACAAGACCAGCAGGAATGTAGGTCAGGCTTTCCCTTCGCTTGATACTAAAGCTGGCATCCTGATGTTCTGCATGTTCATAATAGTTCTTAATCTTGTCAATAAGCAGGCGATCCTGTTTGGACAAAGTAGAGTCTCTCCTCCTGAAAGACGGTCTTTCTACATCAAAGAGGTTGTCTGAGTTTGGGGACAATGTCATGATATCTTGGCTGGCAGTGGCTTGGGAACCCACTGAGTCCTGAGTAACCATGTTCAGAGGGGGCTCAGAGCAGGCGCTGTTGAGTTTTTGAGCTTTCTCAGAGGCCTCCAAGCTTAATACACTGCTGCTTCTGCTTGTTAACCTTGGGGAAGGGCAACCAAGGGAACGGACATCCTCTGCTATTAAACTGCTCCTTCTGGACAAGTTACTTACAAAGCGTTCTGCAATGATACTGGCCTGGTCTAAAACAGAAGGGGGCAGAATGCTGTCCGAGTCATGCTCTATTGTTGTCTCTTCCTCCTCCTCTTCAGAAGACTCCCCACTGCTCAGGGTCTTTGCCTCCTCTCTTCTCTCATGGGGCAAAGACTCTTCAGTTATCTCCTCAATCACCTCATCCATGTCCTCTCCAGCAGTATCCTCAGGACCCAGGGAAGCTTTGGACAGCAGGTCTGGTATTCCAGCCGTCTCCATATCTGAAGGATGATCTTCTATGCACTTGTCTACATTCTCTGATTGGGCAACATTGTTCTGCAGCTGTTCCTCTTCTGCAGGGGGCTACGACAGGAAACATGGGAGAGTGTATTTCATACAGCTGCATCATATTCAAATTGAAAGCTTGTCTTTAGTTTAAAAGTATTAATTTACAGAATGTTTTTGGAACCATCTTAAAAGCGAAGCACATAGACCTCTATGGAATTTATTAGAAATCAACTTAGGATGGTAGTAATCAATAAACATATTATAGCATTTTAAAAGTAGTATATCTTAACTATTGCACTTAATAATTAGTGAACATCGCTGATAGTATTGGAGAATGCAGATACTTATTTTTCATACTTTTTGGTGTAATAGTCTTACTATTATTGAAAAAAGAAGAGAGAAAATAAAAAAAAAACAGACCTTTACTTCATTCTGCCTTAACTTTACCATTTCTAATAAAGCAAAGGTTAACAGTATAGCACTGCCCTCATTTTATTTGTTTTACAGCATCCAGAGGAAAAGAAGCATTCTGTAAGTAAGGGCGACACAAAGGCAAAGGACACAAGGAATATCTTTGAGACAGGCACTCCACAGAGAAGTCTGCAGTAGCAGATTGTCCTCCACATCAAAGTAATTTTAAATGGAAAAAAAACAGATGATAAGGCTTTCAATACATCAGTTACTTCTCACTTATGTTTAACATTTCATAGAGAAAAAATCATTGGTAGCTTTCTGGATATTTCTTGGGTAAATAATGTATGCATTTGCCAAAAATAGATATGGCTACACTGAAATTGAACTGATAAAATGACTGTCCCCAAACTAATACAGAAAAATGCTATCAGAGTGAGCAGATGGGTAATGATTAAAGTAATGTGTCACTGTGTATTTTTGGTGGTGTGAAAATTTGGAGTGAGGTGAAAAAACCTTGGAGTATAATTCAACAGAAGGGGATGAAGAGTGAATTTGATTAGAATTGTATAAGGCTATTTTAGTCCAGATCAATCTGTTTTTTTGGCAGCATCAACACTGATTTATCACTGCAGAGGCACTTCCTAAAGCAGTATATTCAATTAAAATTAATATTAATGGCAGACCACTTGAAGTTTTAGTTACATTATTATTACACTAATGTAATAATAATTGAAACTCCATTTACAGAACTTAATTAAGCCCAGGACAATTATGGACTGTAATTGAAAATAAAAATGAGCTTGGATTTCTTCAAACTTTGACTATGATCAAATGCAAATGGCATGATCCAGCAATGACACTTATCTTAGCTTTTCTAAACCCCACTGCCTTCCATTCCATCTACAGTCTTAAATTACAATAAATGCTTATTTGAGTTTTCTGCATATTGTGAGAGACACTTTGTGCAGATGTGAATAAACAGGAAGACTTACATAGCAGAAAAGTTTAACGACATGGAATTCCATAAGCTCAGGAATTGGCTGAATGTGGCTGGAGATACAGTATGTTCAATTAGTCCTGTAAGTGGTATGGAAAGTGGTTTAAAGTGTTGTATAGGTACACAGTCATTCATGATGTACACAGCCTTTATCGCTCATTAACCTGGATTTGTTTTCTGTATGTCTAGGAATACATGCCCACTTCACTAATACCAGTTTACCTGCACTTTCCTTTCCAGCGATCCACACAGGTCTTCCTGGCCAGATGACTGGCTGTTTTGCCTCTTCAATCCATTTTCTTCTATTATGTTAGGGCCTTCTTCATCCTTAGAAAAAGCAACAATATAAGAGATGTTCAGAGTAAAGTTAAAGGCATTTTACAGTACAGTTCAGCAATTTAAAGCCATTTTGTTATTCTGTATAGCAGTTAACACTAAGGTTAATTGCTATTCTGTTGTAAAAAGCAGAGATCTCTCAAAATCCATGACGTTGCTCCCAGCAGCTTTTGGGGATTTATGCAATTACCAGATCCTCTCATCTGGATCTCGGATAATATCCTAAGTAATTTAAAGGTAATGTACTGGTTGTCAGAAATCTCTCTTAACTCCTTTATATTTTGTGTGCTAACTTATAATGCACACACCTACAATTATATGAATAATTAACCTCACACAAGAGCATGTTTTCTTTGTAGTGTGAAACCACTAAGCAAAGAGTAATACTGTATTAACTCTCTATAGACACACATGAATTAAAACATAAAATGACTTCTCCTGAATGCAAAGCAACATTGTTTTCAGAAATACCCTACATCTTACTCCACTTATCAATAAAGACACAGGATGACATTCCATGGGATCTCAGTAAACAGCTTATATCTTGTATTTCCCTACATTTAAATGTGTTACTTCAGTAGTATTCTCTAGTGTGACTGATCTACATTATCTGCTATGGTTTCTGCTAAAGATATGTCATACTGTATACTATCTGGACATACAGTAGCTAATTGAGAAGAAATGCAAAGGAGCTGTATGAGTGATGGAATAAGTTCAATTTATTATATTTTATCAAAGTTTTCACAGTATGGTGCAATATTAATTTGCTTCCCCTGCCCACTTCCTCCTAATTATCACTAAGAAACCCCATTGAAGGTAAAATCAATCTGTTACTTAGCAACAGTAAACGTTAAGCATATAGCAACTGAATATCAAATATAAATAGGTAAAACCTGAAATTTAGGTAACATTGATCCCTTATGAAAGATAAAATGGTGCATTATATATACCATTAGCTGAAATGTTAACAGCCCTACATGATCAAATATCACTTTCTTTCTAGAGTTTTCATTCTACAAAATCATCTAGACACTTACAGTAGTAAAACTGATAATTTTTAAATACTATACCAAACACTAGATATAAGTATTTAAAGAATAGATTATTCTAATATTAAGGCAGGTCACACCAGAACTGTTTTATCAGTTATTGTAAAATGCTACAGTATGTGTAACTTGATTTTAAAATGCTGATATTTTAGAAGAGATCTATGACTAGGCTTGTTAGCATTATCAACATATAAAAAAATCTGATAAAATCATGCACGAACAAATCTTTAATGTATGTCATTAGTGCTGTTGACAAACCAATACACAATTTAATGTGGAAATGCATTATGCTCAATCAAGTGGTTTGCTAATTATAGACAAATGCTGCTTACTACCATTTTACATGAGTACAGTATGTAACCCCCCCAGTGCTGTTGAGAGCAGCCATGAATCACTGCAAAATGTGCTCATTTTCATGGAATGTGTGGGATCTAGCTTTAGTTTTAGAAAGCAAGTAACACCTTCAGACTCGGTTTTGTTTATGGATGCTTTTAGCTTAGTATTTCATTGTGGAGTACACTGTACTACTTACATTTCCTGTGTATTTATGTTGTGATTGCTGTATGTCCTTATACTTAATTGAAATTACAGTACCTGTACACACATTATTAAACTTTATATCTAAACACAGATAATTAGGCTGAATAAAAATATTCAGGGACCAGAAGTATGTTAATGCACTGTATGTTGCAGCCTATGCAATACTGATGCTAATATGAAATCAGAATATTTCCACAAGCCTTAGTGTAAACAGGCTGTATAATGAAGTGCATATAACTGCTTGAATAATGTAAAAAAAATCAAACAGAAATGTTTCCTTTCAGACAGAATACAGGCTATATCACATTTAAACACATTTTACACAAGTACTTTAAAAATCAGCCAACAAACCCATGTAGGAAAAATATGATCCTCTTTGTTGTGGCATTCTAAATAAACCTACCTATATGTACAGTAAGTGTAAATTGTACAAAGTTTTCAAATGTACGAAACAAGCTTCAATCACCGTTTTTCATTTTGGAGAAGATAAAATTAATGTTTGCATTCACAAAAATATATAAATGCAGGTCATGCAGTATCTTGATTACTTGTCAGTAGTTAAAAACAGGTTGATGAAGGGTGACCACCTTTTCCAGAGAACAAAAAAGAGTACACAACTATGTACAATAAAACATCAACCTTGCTGTAACAAAGTGCATACCAGCCATAGGAGTACAACATGGCACATATGACAATGTACCACGTTTTAAAATGAAAACATAATATAGACACCATATTATTAAAACTATCGAAGATTAGCTCTGTAGATGAAGGCTGAATAGGTCATTTTACTGCAGTACTGGAAAAGAAAAAGAGTGAAGCTGTAATGCAATTATCAACTCATACAGCAACTTCTGTTCCACCTCTGTTCCATTGCCAACAGCTTTTCATTGCCTATCGTTTTGTGTCCAAAAGGCAAAAAACACTACGGAAATATTTCCCTTGGAATAGGGAATGGGTAGTCACCCTTGTCTTCAAGAGTTTCTGTAAGTCAACAATGGAGAGCTTGTTAGTGCTTATGATTGCAATTAGTGTTATTTCCATGCATCTTTTGGGTTTTTGAAAGTGAGATGTCCCAAGAATCATCAAGATACTTCCATGCAAACTTCTGTTAGCTTCAGGCAGGCTTGTGAAGTTAGTCGGTTAAAGCTTTGTAAAGGACGAGCGGTCATCAAGCCTGGCAAAATTTATGTAGAAAAAAGACAAAGGAAACCCATTGGTGACAGAGAGCCTCACCGTTGTGTACCGAGCGAAAAGCAAAGCCCTGGCCCTATAGTGCCAGCAGGAGATGGCGGCCAGCATTGAGCTGGCAAAGTCCGCTACCTGGTCTTCCCCCATCAGTATCCCGTCTTCCATATTCTCTCCCTCCTCAGCTCCACCAAAGGAGAGCTGTGTTTCTTGGCTAGGCTCCTCACTGTCACTAGGAATCAGCTGCTCAAGAGAGTCTTTGCTTAGGCCCAATTCTTCACAGTCTGTCCTCTCCTCATCGTCTTCCATACTAGGCCTTTCAGCCTCGGGCTCGCCTAGACTTGAGTTGCTGACACTAGGTCCAACGTGTAGGGAGTCCCTGTCTTCCTGCAGGGCCCCTTCACTGTCTGAGTGCTGTATGAAGTTACAAAGATTTCTTTTTGTTATCGTATAATCGACTCAGGGGAGCGATTTCAACACGATATGATAAAAAAATTCAACACTTAAACTTTTGTATTGTCCACATTATTTGGTCAATTTGAATAGCAGATTTTTTTCTGTAATCGATTTAACTTTGAGTTTTGTTGCATACACCTCCATAGTCATCCAGCAAATGGGTATTGTAAAGCTCTTTCAACTTTAAGAGGAAAAAATGTCAAAATCCTCATTGGACCATCTGAGTGATTATAGACTCAGGTAAAAAAAAAGCAGTGAGTATTTTAATCAAGCCTCTCCACTGAAATAATGGTGTAATCAAATAAAAAAAACTGGAACTAAATTGTACGGAGGAAATAATATGATCTAATACCAATAATTTTAAAATTAAAAGATTTTTTTTTCAGTGTAGCTGCCTGATAAAATCAAATCCCACTTTTGTAGCACAAAAGGGGGAAAATGTAGTACAGGTGACATACAGTAATAGAAATGACTGAATGATGGTTTCAGAAATGTCTGTGCATGTAGAGGCGTTGCATGCAAGCAGTTTCTATGAATATCTTTGGTTCGCATTACAATATTCCCCATGTCTACATTTTGCCTTTAAAACATTCAGCAGACCAACAGTCAACTCTTCTTTAACTTTTTCTGTAAACACATTTACATTGTGTACTTATGTGCATATCTTGAAGGGAATGAAGTACATATACATGCGGATATACCTGTATACACTGAAGCATCTTGTCATGGAAAAACACAAATATGCAATAAATTAAAACTGCAGTTGAATGTTTTGCTTTTAAAATGGAACCCCCCTGAAAACTCTTTGAACTTAAAGCAAATTTAAAACTGATTTTTGGATCAAAGGACAGTATAGCATGGTATTATTTCATAGTGATTGGATCAGTGAAAAAGGCAAAAGAAGAGCAAAATATACTTGACTTATAAGTAAATTCCTTATCCTTACCTTGAGAAGGGCTGTAGTATCCAACCAGGGTATGGTAGAAACATGAAAAAAGCAAAAACAGTGAAAAAAACTGGTTTAAATGCATAAATGAAAAGTATTTAATATCATTGTCCAGCTACTTTATTATGCTTGTTGAGGATTTACTGCATACCATGATGACTAACATCCATGCATATACAGTACATACAACATCATGAAGTGAGCTGAACAGGTCTCATCCCATACTGTACGAATTTATCTGACCCCTTTTACTAATAATATTTCCATGATATTACACAAATTATTTTTAGGACATGAGACTATAATCTTGATTTATTTAGGAGATAACGCCAACTTTACGCTGATCCTTGCAATTGACGTAATACAGCCTTGTATATGTAGATAATTTACAGGCTTTTTTCTCAAGCCCAGTCAAGAATGTTTGTCTTACAGTCCTCCACATTAGCCACAGTTCTTGCACTTTGCAAGAAATTCAGAGACTTTTTCATACTTTTTACCTTTTGTGTTAACCCATATAACCCATATGGTGTCTTATAAGTTAAGTGATAAATAAGTACAGTTACAAATTGCTAAATCGTGCATCACTTGGAAACAGACAGGTGGATTAATCACAGCAATGCTGCTTTACAAAGCATGAATAACTCAATTAATAAAAGAAACTCGGGCACCTTTACCTCCTGCTATTAATTGCAACAATAGTCTTATTCCCTAAATAAGCTAGAAAAAATGTAAATGAAAATGACAGCTTAATTAAGCCTGCTTCAGAAAATTTCACATGAGAAAAAATACATAAACATACATGTATATCAACAGTTCAGTAATATTTCCCTTTCATTCCTTACAAATTAAAATTCATAAAATGGGAAATTCACTGATCTCAGGCCAAAACACATTTGACTACTCAAAAAAGCTCAAAGCATCACAAAGACTTAATAATGCAGCAGCCGCTCTTTTGTCAAAGGAGAAAAGAGAGCCTAGCGTTTGATCTCCTCAAGAGGGCAACAGTTCGGTGGCTATTTTTTCCCCGATCAGACTTTGAAGGGAGCGTGACTGTTCAATATCATGGTCTGTATCGCAAGCCCTCCGTCCTTAGTCATACGAGAAGACATTTGAGAGGAAGAGACAATGAAATATTGAGGACAACTCTCCCGTACCCTCCCACTCAAATCTACCTCCGAAAACTGGACTAGAGTTTTAAAGGAAACAACCTAGGCTATATAATAAATCCAGGCACAAGCATCACAAGTAATAATCGTATAAGGAAGAACATAATTCTTTTTTTACTTATACCAAGTACATTTAATTAACTTGATTTGACAGATGGTGTGAAGAAATTTTGGAAATGCATTTTATTTTTTACTCTTTTTAGCCCTCTAAGAAATGTTTACATTTCTTGACTTTCCTTATTTCAAAACATACTGTAGATGAAATGGAAAGCTGTTTTCTTACCTTTCGTGCTCTTGATAATCTGTTTAGTAGGCTCTAAAGATGAATGAGAATATAAAAGAAATTGATTTGGTGGAAATGAATTATCTGAATTCTTTGATTCACCAACATAATAAAGAATAATACTAATCTTCTATTAATTGATACTGTCAAATTCAGTGGCATTAAACAAATTGATTCAGGTAGGTATAACTACAGTAACTTATCACTTCTTATTGATGTACAGTTGTGAGAAAATCTTTGTGAATTATCTGGATTTCTGCACGAATGGCTCCTAAAATGTGATCTGATCTTCATCAAAGTCATAATAATAAATAACGACAGTCTTATTTAACAAACAAAATACACAACATTTAACATTGCCATATCTTTATTGAACAAATGGTTTAAACAATCGAGGTCATTGATGGAAAAAGTATGTGAACCCTTATACTTAGTAACTAGTGGAACATCCTTTGTTGGCAATAACCTCTGATCTAGCAATTCAGAGGTTAAATTTGTAACTGAGCTGCTGATCAGACCTGCGCAGCAGTTAAGAGGTATTTTGACCCATTCCTCTATACAAAACTATTTCAGATCATGTATATTTTGGGGATGTCTTGCTTGAACAGCCTGCTTCAGATCACGCCACAGCATTTCAATGAAATTGAGGTCAGGACTTGACCATTCCCATCAGTGCCCTTGCACTGATCTTTGTAGAATGCACATTCCTAGGGAGAGTAGCAACGGTGCTTAATTTTTTCCATTTGTAAAATATCTGCCTGGAGACCCAGGTCTTTAGAAATCCTTTTGTAATCCTTTCCAGTCTTATGAGCTTATAAGCTTATATAATATCTATTATTATTATTTATAATTAAATAAATATTATTTAATATCTGAAATATCTTTTGATCGTGCCATATTGCACTTCAACAGAATTCTGTTGTGAAGAGCAGGTAAGCAAAAACTGTGACTTTTTTATATGGCAGGGCAGGTCAAACCTACACCTGAATTGATTGGAACACCTGACTCATTGATTGGAATACCTGACTCCAATTACCCTCTTTTCATGATGTAATTATGCTAGAGGTTCACATACTTTTTCCATCAATGACCTTGATTGTTTAAACCATTTGTTTAATAAAGATATGACAATGTAAAATGTTGTGTGTGTTGTTTGTTAAATAAGACTGTTTTTATTTACTATTATGACTATTATAATTGTATTTACTATTATGTCCGGATAATTCCAAAGGGTTCACAAACTTTTTCTCACAACTGTATAGTGCAGTCACCTTAACTTTGATAAAAGCCTGGTTTTATCAAAGTATTAGCATGTGCATTCGAGTAAATTAATGGCAGATTGTTTTGTATAATTTATTAAGTGCCAGTTTCAAAAGAGTTTTTTTTTTGTTTAAATTTTGTAAAAGTTAGATACTTCAGTTTAAAACCAAACAAGTGAAAGAAGTCTGTGAATTTTAACACATTAGAAATGGGGAGCAGATGGGTTGAACCCAGAAACAGCCAAACCTTAACTGTTCAGATGCATAAATTGGAGCTTGGCCATGGTGCCATCCCAAAACACTAGCTACTGTACTATGCAAGGAGCCTGAATCTCTTGGACTTAACACATCATTTCATAGTGGAACAAATATTTCAATGTATGACAATATTTTAAGAAAATAAGCTCAATTATTTTTTAAGGTAAGAATAATGATCTTGAAAGAGGATTTGGTTAGTTTTTGATTTCCTTTGGAAAATGTTTTCTTGTACATATTTACGCTGATTTCTGTAGTGGGAGGACTATCACACTCACCAGACTGCCTGCGACCTTGCCTTCCTCCGCCTGGAAAGTCATCAGACTGGCACGACATGGCTTTCTTCAACCGTTCTGGGCTGTATTTGTATTTGCTTGGGTCTGTCAGTGGAAGAAGGCTATGAAATCCACAGTACTTCTACATGTTAAATCTATAACATCAATAATATATAATGGATCAACCAAGCTCTTCCTGTCAGAATAAGAATGTATCTCTCCTAGTTCTTTCTTGATGTGTAATACTTTGTAAAACATAAAATGCCACTTGGTTTATTACTGCTGTTTTATTACTGTTATTTTTTAAAATTTCCTTTACTGCCTGCCTTTCCCTATTCTCCCGGCTCTTGCATTTGTGCATTTGCTGTACATATGTTTTTCAATTTATTGATGTGTTGCTTTGGAAATATGTATACAAAGTGAATGGATAAATTCTGTAATGTTGATCTTTATTAAACTGTCTTATTATTTTATCTTAACAACTCTCAGTTCTAACACTTACATATAGAGTCCATTTCTAAGATGGCTTCCTTTGCCTGCAAAGAAAAGAGGAATCAAGCACTTAGACTATAAATCCAACGACTTCTACCTTATTCAAATATGATACATTCAAGTATCAAGGATGAACCTGTATACAAAGAAGCAGGAATCAAGATACCTTCTGTGGAATGATGGCATGGTGGTTTTCCAGAATGAGCCTTTTAATATGATGGGTCCACAGTCTTTTCTCTTCAACAGTTCTAGCCTGAGGGAAAAATGAAGTGGTTCAGTCATTCTGTTAGTTTTGGCCTATTTATTAAACTTTCCTCACCACACATTTGCCTGTAGTCCCATGTGAAGTGCCAAAAGACAAAAATACTAAACAACCCCATCAAAGAAACCTTCTCCTTTACAAGCATTACAATATACAGTAAATGTGTTGAACATGCATAGTAACATCATATTCTACAGTTCTGCATTAAATAATTAAAGAAAAAATTTTTTTGCAACTCCTGTCTGTATCAATGACAAAGGTCTTTTCTTCGTAAACAATGAGAGATTCACCTGGACAGTGTGAGGCTGTTTGGGATGTTTGTAGTGTGTCACACTGAAACTCAGAGAATCTTTTGCACTTTCTATCAACATCAGGGTGGAACACTAAAAAGAAAAAAAAAAACATGAACTCACTGTTATTGCAGCTTATATCTCCATTTTTGTTACAATAAAACTTTAAATTAAATAAATATGTAAAAAAACAACTGTTCTTTTAAGAGTATTAAAACACTCTAGCTTCCATTTCTATTCAGACCAAAGCACCCAAAGGAATGCAATTTTGGCACAATACAAAACAATTTTATCCAAAGGTACTATTAAAATCAACCGAGGGATCGCAAATATATCTTTTGACTAAAATTCTTTTTGTCCTAAAGCATTAAGAACTTGGGTGTCATCCTGGACACTGAGCTTCGATTAGACCTATATTCAACGTTTAGAAGAACTGCCATTTATAACTTGAGAAATACTGAAACAAAGGCCTGGATAAGAAGAATACAGAGATGCTGGATCATGTCTTTATAGGTTCCCTATTGACTGCTGTATGCCATCCAAACTCAGGCTTCAGCTTGTTCAGACTGCTGTTGCTAGTTTGCTGACTCACATGCATCTCCCCGATCATATCACTCTGGTGTTTAGGTCTTTGAATTGGCTGGCAATGAATTTTCAAGTAGACTTAAACTTTACAAAATCCTTCATGGGTCAGAACCCACTTGCTTTCAAGAGATTCTTTCAGCATCCTCCCAAATTCACGTAAAAAAATCATTTTGGGGAAAAAGACACTGAAGACTTATCTTTTTATTTGCACTTTTTACCATTTACTGAATTTGTTACAGCATATACCTTGTTTGTAATTCTTTAAAGCACTCTACGAGACCTTGGTAGGGCTCTGTATGAGAATACATTTGCATTGTATTGCAATACTGTATGTCATGGTTGCAAAAATCTTCCAAAAACATGTTCAAAACTACTAATGGCAAGCTGAATCCTGAAAAGAGGGGGTGATGGTTTGAATGGTCTCCTGTTATTTATAAATGACTTGCGTTCTTTCCAGTGGAGGATTGCAGCCTAGTGGTATAAAGGAATGGAGACGGCTCTTTACAGCTATGGCTACAGTACAACCTCTGTGTCTGCCTGTGTTCTTTCTAGCTGGGCCCTTAATAACCAGTGCTAATTCATGTATGAAATTGTCTGTCTACTCATTTAGTGTTTTCATTGGTTTAATTTTAGAAATACCCCCCAACAACTTCAGCTAAAAGAACTTGAAGCAGAACCTCCTAAAATTAATTAAGAAGAATTATTTAAGAATTCAGTCTCTCATTTCTGACTAAAATCCCTGAATAGCCAATTAAAGGAAAACGAAATTGGCACAGAACCTGTATTGATTATAAACCCTGTATTACTTCTTATTTCCCAGAACAAAAATATTAAAAATGCATCCAAAAGAGAGAGCTGAAATCAATTTGCCAGAGTGTTTGCCACTTGGCTGGAACAAAAAGCTGAAGAGAAAGTGGTCCCAGAGGATACAGGACTGAGAACCAATGGGCTAGACTGAGAGCCGTCTGTCCAGCTCTTCTGCTAGGCACTGTAGCACCACACATTAAGAAAATAAAAGTACATCAGTGAAATACACTCCTAAACAGAGACTATGCTGACCACCTACAGTAATGTGTGTCTTGTAGACATAGTGCTCTCCTCGCTTCTTAGTGATAAGTAACGTCTTGTCAAAAAGGAAGAGGGTGCGCTCATTCTTGGCTCGGTGAACTCGGAAGGTGCCCTCCAGGACCAGCTCCCCATAAGTGGTTAGGTCAGGGCCTTTCCAGTTGATCAAGAGAGACTGGATCTCCTAGAGAAGGAAATGCAGCAAAGTGTTAGACAGGTGAAATCATAGAGCAATATGAAATATGCATAAATGTATCAGTTGCTGATCACCACATTTATATAGCGCTTGTCATCCCAGAGGATCTCAAAGAGCTTTACATATGGGATAGAACTCACTTCATCCACCACTGAAGCATCACTACTTAGCATCCAGCTGGGTGACGCACACTGACAATTATGAGCCAGCAGCCTCACTACTAATTAGGTAGAGAAAAGAGAAAATGCTTCAAGACAATTGAAATAAAGGGGATAGTGGGACAAATTATTTAAGCCAAGAGTAAAATTTAGTCAAACAGTACTATGTGATCCTTAGTGACCCACTAGTCAGGAACTTGGTTTTAACATTTCATTAGAAATATAACACCTCTTACAGTACAGTACTGCCAGTTGCCATACAGGGACTTTCTGCATACTGGGTTTGAAAAGTCTGGTCCAGAGTGAAGATTGGATCCAGAGTCCAGAGTGGATCACTGAACCACCTACACCACTTACAGTAGCAACCTGTCTTTTTCTTGGAGGTTTCTTATCCCAGTACTGACCTGGCTCAGTCTTGCTTAGCTAGAGCTACAAGGTGGTAATACTGCTAATTCCTCAATTGTTAATGAGGGAATGAAATTCAATACAGAATTTCAACTGCATGCACCTAGATTTTACTCTTTATGCATGGGTCCCAACAGCCATTGTAAGAGCAAGAGAAACACATTTATTTCTGATCAACAGAGCATACAGTACCAAAACAAAACAAAACAGCAGTTTTATAGTTTCTTTTTTATGCTAGATTAAGACAGTGAGTATAAAAAATAAACTAAAAAGGAAAAGTTAAAAACAGTGATCTGTTTTAGTCATGGTTGCCAAGATGTCCTTGATGTCAGTTAATCTGTTTTAGGAACAGATTTAGCTGACGTAATGTATTTAAGTCAGATGTATTTCTTTTGCTGCAATTACTACAAGACAACAGATCTCCATTCTAACAAAATTTGTATTTTTCTCACTGATTTTATTGAATATTAGTAAAAACATACCTGGTCATATTTTCCATCAACACAAAGCATTCTCAAACTTGACTTGAACTTGAACTTTATTGCCATATGTAACCGGTGCTGGTACAATGGAATTCTTACTTACAGAAAGTCTCTCTGTAAGTAAGTATTGTTAACTGGCTAACAATACAGTTTACACTAGTAACAATAAACCTAAGACATGGTTTAAACTTTTACGGCCTTTTGTTTTCTATGCAATTTAACTGGGAGTACAAAATGTTTATAGATGATTGGGTTGCTTGAGCTACTAATGTTGCACTTTATTCAGAAGCATGCGCCACATGGTGGATGACAGCAAATAATTAACATCACTATGCTTTGAAGACTGAAGCACTGAAAGAAAAGAGGAGCCTTGCAGAGCATCCTGGCCAGAAATTGTAAAAGAAAACAACAAGACATTCTGTCGTCTGCCACAATAAGTTACATTAATGAATTAGCAGACCTGGAAAGATTTTGCCTTGAAGCCTGTAAGAGCACTACAGGAGATGTTAAAAGCTGGCAGAGTGAGTGAAGATCAGTGCCAGGTTGGCACCAGTTGTGTGCGGGTGTCGATTGCCCACCTGCAGCCTGACTGCATGCTCGTGTTTCCTCTTCATGTCATTGATGTACCAGGCCACACCTGTCATCGTGTAAATTGCCTCCTCCACCACTTCATAGCCCTCCTCTTCAGGGTCAAAATGCCTCGCAATTTCCTGAAAAAGGAAAAAGGAAAATAAAACAAATACACACTACACAGGGATAGCAAAATCTCACCTCAGATACTTTTTTGATGATGATTCTTTTTTATATTCAAGCTGTTAATGGTTGAGTTGATGCACTTCACTCACAGGGTTTGATCATTATAATTTCTAGGTATTTAACAAATGGTGATCTAAACATTCTTAAGAAACAAGCAAGGTTGATGATTTGGGGTCTCATTCTGCCTCTCCTTAAGGGAAACTTTATAAAAAAAGACCACTTCTCTGATCAAAGAGGCCTCTTAGGGCCTTGTAAACATTTTATTTTTAAAGCTTTTAAGCATTGTAAAGCTTCAAACCTTTACCTCTCTAATTAGATAATCTGTTTAACCTATTTCATCAGATGCCTTTTTTGCAGTCGTTGCTAAACACGGATAAACAAAATGACAACAAGTTCTGCAAGCAGATCAGGAAACAAAAAACACTGTGTGAACAATAAACTGCTTTGTCAAACTTTATGGTGCTTGACATTTACAAGACTGTCCATCTAAACTGGCTTGTTCGAAAACACAGAATCAGAAGATTTATTTAAATTACAGCATCACAGTGCTTAGTACTACTAAGATTTTTTCTAAGGTTTATATACACCTAACATAAAAACTTACTATTCTCCTTCCCTTATCATTCCCTTTATAGCTGTATCTTATTTAAACAAACAGATGGATTTTGGATACTGTTCAACTCATTTTAATAAACTGATCATTCAGTTTATTATCATTGTCGTGAGTGACAATGATACACTCAAGTGACTGACTGCTGCATAAGCAGCAAATCATTAAAAAAAGAGTGGATTTGGCACAGGCAATGAGGTGGTTTTGCCTTTTTGATGTGAAGCCTGATAAAAAAGTACCAATATGGCCCTGTTAAGAAGAGATCTACGTCTTTTTGACACTGGCATAATAGGGCAAACCTTAGATGGACTTGCCAGCAGTGGAGACAAATCCTGTTTAACAATGAATGAAGATTTTGTGTTGACTCTGCTGGACGTCAGTGAGTGCTTTCTGGGAATAGACGTCAAGTTGCTACAAAAGTCTACAGTACTTGTAGTGATTGATGGAAAAAAAAGTTTTAACATTTAGCAAAAGTTATTCAGAACTCCTATACTGACATGAAAAAAAGATAGCTGTAAATCAGAAAAATTGTTGCCAATCATTTTTTAACAGTTAGTATTGAAAAGCCAGCAGTAGTTAGTGAGTGTGGGGTGCAAGTTCTTTAAAAGGCTCCTCTGTTGGGGTGGGGAGCGGGGGTGGGGTGTTCATTCTCTTGAATTGCACCTAACAAAACACAGATTGCCGTTTCTCCTTCAGAGACCGGATGGTGTGTTTTCTCTTGCCAGATATCCTGCTTTGCATTGGTCTCAGTGGGCTGGGCCTCCGTACCTGCAACAGCAGGTGGTATTTGAGGATTCTCTGAACGGGCTTCAACAGATAGGAGCCCAGCGGGAGGGACCGTTTCAGCGAGGCCTGTCTCTCACGGAAAAACTTGGCCAGCGTCTTGCTTCTCATGCATTCTGTCAGTGCTGCAACTGAGCTATAAGGAGAGATTGAAGGAGAGCAATAAGGATGATTAATTGGTTTTAGACATGGCTCCACTATGAAATGCACTTACTGTAAATGCATCTTATCTGACAGAGCTCCTTAAAAATTGTTAGATCTATTCTAAGATGGTATAGATCAACATTTAAAAGAGAAATTTATATAAAGTTTTAACACAACCTTACACATTCATCACTGAATCTCATAACATAAATTTGAACTTACTGGATACTGAGTTTAAAGGGATGTACATGTAGAGGAATGGAATGGAAATATGTAAAGTCACTATAGAGGGCATTGTGCTACCACATATAGCCACATAAGTCCACCAGCATTTGGAATTCTGCAGGAAGAATTTAACTTCAAGGAAGGAGGATGTCAATCAATTCATGCCTGGTTGATGGAAGTGGAAAATGTGGTATTGGGCATCGTTCCAGAATATCCCAAAAATTCTTGATTGGGTTCACATCTGATGACTGATAAGTGAATGTCATATGGATAACATTAGTGTTATGCTCATCAAAACACTGGATGAACACATGTGCTCTGTGCATGAAGGCACTGTCATCCTGGAACACCCCATTCTCAGCAGGAAATAAACGCAGCAACATGGAGTGAAAATGGTTACTTAGTACCATTACCTAGCAATTAGTATAACCTTCTAATGGAATGAGTGCATGCAAACCATGCCAAGAAAATGTACCCCACAAGATTACAGAACCACCAAAACACCTGACTTTTGGAAATGAGCACAAAGGGCTGTAGAATTCATTAGGTTGGTGCCAGACTCAGCACAATCTGAGAACATGGTGACGGATGATTCAACTGACTATCTCACATTTCTTTTTGGTATTCCATTGCCCATGCTCTATGCACCCATGAACTCACAAACATGCAATACAATGTGAAAAGCAGTTTGTGTAGTGCAACCCAACTATAGTATCTTGTTCTGTGGAGTGCTCGGAGGACCATTTCTGATGAACCTGGATGTTCAAGCCCCAGGTCTAAATTTGGAGTCAATTGATTTGCAGTTGTTCACTTAATTTGTTTAGAACTTAAGATGAATACAGAGAAATCACAATTCTGGAATATGCATCTCTGCCCACTGTTGCCCTTTGTTGATGATGTAACTACTTTGGTGTTCCATACTAACATCACCTTAGACAATGTTTTTATGCTCTAAACATTAGCAAGTTTAGCTGTCTTGGTCACTGAAGCTCCTGCCCAACAATAACCCCTCTTCACTGTCACGGAGATATTGTCTTGCAGTCATGCTAGCCATAATTATAGGCAAGCAGACCTGTACAGCATTTTTACACATGTCTGTAAGCATGCTGAGATGTTATTTGCTTTAATAACACGAGTCAACGTGTGGAATCCCATGCTTTCAATATGCTTAATATTCCTAATTTACCCAGGTTCCTTCAGTTTTTGTGTCCACTGCCTGTAAATACTAACATCTTAAAAGTGAAAAGCAGTTTTACTCTTTACCTATCTATAGATGCAATAATTGAACTCAAAATTTGTTTTGGATTGGATTCTTCACATTTCATTTTCAGAAAATGTTAATCAAGACAAATAACTAAGTTTCTGGTTTCACCCTTAAAATAAAAGACACTGTCCTGGAAGAGGCTCCCTCAGTGCAAACAGTTTAAAGACTTCTCTATCCTATTTCTTGGCTTAAAGGGATATGAAGGTAACATTGGCTGCCATATAGTGTGATGATTTAGTATGTAGGTGGCTTATCACAGGATAAAATAAATCCCTTTGCAATGTTTGTTCCTCTGATCTAAGCCAAAAGAAGGAATCACAGGCATGTCTGAGACTGACGCACCCTTATGTCAAGTGTTGCTGCTATGAACTGAAACACATCAGTTACATTTAATCATACATACTGTACAGTGTGTGCACTTCCGGGGATTGAAGGAAAATCACAAAACTTATCACATTTTGATTAAATTGCTTTGTGTCAAGCTTCTCTTTCCTATCTGCTATATATTCCTCTGTTCCTGAATTATGATAAAAAGCAGTGTTTTGTAAGAGAATAACACAGGGAAAAAAAACATTAAGAAATATAGGAAGGGTATTTTACATAAAGTTAATCCTTTTAAAATTCTATCGCATTATATAAATCATATTTATAGAGATCAATACAGTGTATCTATGCAACCTATTTCAGCAAAGCTGTATAAAAGTATTTGCATGCACAGTTTTCAGCACTAGGTGGCAGAAGCAGACAGCTGCAAGTCGATTCCATTACTGTATTGTGCATCGTATATCCTGAACACCAGCTTAAGATGAGATAAACAAATACAAAAAAAAAATCCTTCCATAAATATAAAACTTAAGTGCTTCTCAATACATGTCACGTTTTTGGACAAGATTACAGTAAAAGTAATTTATCCACTGCAGTTGAAGGAAAATTGCAGAACTAGAAACAGGATTATACAGAAAGCATTATGCTGCTTGACTTCCAAAGTTTGGGTCTGTAATGAAATTCATGTTACCTGTAGCAGCTTGGTAATGATAAGGTACTGTATGTTGTGGATCACTGTGAACAGACATTCATCTAAGCAATGATCGCATGTGGTACATTCTGGCCATGATGTCGTCTGCTATTATGCTACATGAAAACTCTTCATCAGAATCAAAGGCACAGGATTTACATTCTGAAGCAATACTGTAGGTCTGTTTTACAGGATTTGCTTACTTTGGGTAGTTTGTGCAGTACTGAGTGTAGATATCAAAGTAGTCACTCTAAAAGGAAAGAGGGAAAAAGAAGCATCAATCATTTGTAAAAGCCTGCTTGTCTGATTTTTTATGCTGAAATTAATTTCTGTTAAAACGCAAATCATAACAACACTCTCTGTGCTTGTATAATTTTGGAATCAACACAGATTCGGGGCACCCTTTATTGTAAGATTATAATTCTGAATCTTATCTTCACATGACTAGAACAAACATTTTGTAACATAATGACAATAAGGCAGCTGAGCGAAAAGAGTCAGGAAAATACAGTGTATGGACACAGAAATAAAAAGGATTATTAACAAAAGGTGGGAATTTAGCTAAGTTGCATATTCTTTTTGATAGCTAACCATTTTTGAAGGCTCCCAAAAAGGTAACTTTATCCAAAGAAATACGTCCTGTTTTCAGCGCTAAATGCACCTGATATTCCCTCGTGACTAACATAGTGACTTCTGACTCGTATCACTGGTGAGGCAGTTTGTAAGGCAGACTTTGCCAAAGCATTTGAAAATTCTGAATACTGGCAATTTCTGATGACAAAAAGACAACTTTTCTTGGACCTGTTTGTGCAATGGCATATCTGTGATACTTGGTATTAATCTAGTCATATTTCTTTGAACACTTTCCAGGACAAAAATGTCATTTTTGGAACACTGTGACTAAAATTTAATAATTGCGTAAATATTAGCCTTCTTTGTTCAAATTATTAGACCGCCTCATGGTGGTCTGGAACTGTACATGAGTACTACAGTATATTTTCTCTGTAACAGGTTACTCATGACGCTCTCAATTACACTGTAGTGTATTCACACAAGTGCATTAATTTCTCTTTCATTTAGTCTTTTAGACAGAGAAATAAAAAAAAACTTTACCTTGTGTACAAAGCACCTTGCAACAGCCACAGGATCATTTTCACACATATCCAAAGACTGTAGGAGTTCACTTAAAAGAAAACAAATAATTAATGTCACACAGTGTGTTAGAATATGATATGCCCATGAATCACACAGATCTTTTTTTAAAAATATAATTGAGCTTCTACAACTCAGATATCAGGACCAACAGCCAACTCTTAATTAAAAATTTGCACAATGTAAAACAAAAATTATTTCCACAGCAGGATATTGTTTCTGTATGAGCCTGCACTTGAAACATTAACTCTACAATAAATCTGTCACTAATATTGTTCAACCCATTTGATATGTTTGCAGTACACATGTTGCTCCTTCCAAATGTACTGTATTCAAACCCTTTCTAGTGGTGTCCCATTTTGTAAAATGCCAAAATGAGGCATACATAATTTTAAGCTAAATATTAAATTCAAAAGCTGAATGCTCAATCTGAAGACAGGAAAAACAAAAGAAAAATATGGTATTTGTTAATTGCTTAATAAGACCTGTGAACTCAACATTTGGTGGAAGCACCTTTGGCAACAATTATAGCCATGGGTCTTTTTGGATATGTACAGTATCTACCAACTTTACACACTGGTTTGGTGAACGTCTGGCCCATTCCTGGAATTGCTTTATGGACATCAGTTTTCACAGATCTACAATAGCATTAAAGTCAGGAGCTTGGAATGGCCACTCGAGGACATTCACTTTCGTATTCTCAAGCCATTCCAGTGTGGTTTGGATCACTGTCCTGCTTAATTGTGCCAATGTTAAGTCTGAAGTCGGTTGTCCTATAAGATTTGCAAGTACTTTGCTTTATCTGCATTCCCATTAATCTTAACAGGCTTCACAGTCCCAACTACCTAGAAGTAGAATTATAACACACTGCTGCCACCACCATGCTTGACAGTATTGATGGTGTTGACTACAGTAACTGAGGCATCAGATGAAATGCTTTCCATTTAGACCAAAAAGTTTTCTAATTTTGTCAAATTTTACCATAATACTTTGTTAATTTTGTACATTACTGCAAACCCTATATATTTTTTCAGTTCCATACAGACTTCCTTTGTGGAGTGACTGGGATATTGTTGACCCATGAACATTTTGTGGAATGACTGAGATAGTTGACCCAAGGACATTTTCTCCCATCTCATCTCACATTTGCTTTGAATGCGTGGACTAGGTTGTATATATAACAAGTATTAATCACTACTTGAAAGTTTGATGACAGCAAGCTTTAAAACAATTACTATACACTCAGTGATGTATCTCTTCACTGTGGCTGCATACTCAACTAGTGTGAAGTTTGGCGTAAAAGCAACACAGCTCATCACCCTCAACACACCATCCCCACTGTCAAACATGGTGGTGGCAGCATCATGGTTTGGGCCTGCTTTTCTTCAGCAGGGACAGGGAAGATGGTTAAAATTGAGGGGAAGATGGATGCAGCCAAATACAGGACCATTCTGGATGAAAACCTGTTGGAGTCTGCAAAAGACCTGAAACTGGGACGGAGATTTATCTTCCAACAAGACAATGATCCCAAACATACAGCAAAATCTACAAAGGAATGGTTCACAAATAAACGTATCCAGGTGTTTGAATGGCCAAGTCAAAGTCCAGACCTGAATCCAATCGAGAATCTGTGGAAAGAGCTGAAAACTGCTGTTCACAAACGCTCTCCATCCAACCTCACTGAGCTCGAGCTGTTTTGCAAGGAAGAATGGGCAAGAATTTCAGTCTCTCGATGTGCAAAACTGATAGAGACATACCCCAAGCGACTTGCAGCTGTAATCGCAGCAAAAGATGGCTCTACAAAGTATTAACGCAAGGGGGCCGAATAATTTTGCACGCCCCACTTTTCATTTTTTTATTAGTTAAAAAAGTTTCAAAAATCCAATAGATTTCGTTCCACTTCACAATTGTGTCCCACTTGTTGGTGATTCTTCACATAAAATAAAAAATTTATATCTTTATGTTTGAAGCCTGAAATGTGGCAAAAGGTTGAAAAGTTCAAGGGGGCCGAATACTTTCGCAAGGCACTGTATGTATATAAAAACAGTGTCCATTACTATGTATTTATTACACCGAATCATCCACGAAAAGCTATTGTTAACTGGTATTAAATACCTTAGTAGCAAAGATATAATTCAAATTTTTACAAAATGCTTTAAAAGAAAGCTCAGTTGTTTTTATCCATATTTACTGTGAGTGTACAGATAAACTGTGGTATATTTTACTGATGCACAGCAAGGAAAGAGGAAAAGCTAAAGTAATAGGATAATGAAGAGTTATTCATTGTTATTAATTATAATTGTTATTTTCAACAACCACTCTGCATTGTTGCTTCTTTTTATTTTTAAATCTCATAAATCACAGAATCACATGATGGAACATAAGGAAAGCACAATTCAGCTAAACCCAGGCATGCCATGTCACAGCAATTACTTATTTTAAATAAACCATAACCCATTTTAAAAAAAATAAAATAATTGTTAGTTATGAAGTATGGTACAAAATGCTTGAAAACAGAGCTAGGAAGTTCAAAGTGCAGATTTTGTACTGGCACTGCCACAGATTCCTACCTCATGTGATGGAATATCTATCGTTCAGTATGCAGTGTATGTAGATGAAGCCACATCTGCACAGCCCAGCCAGGAGTCATACTCACAATGCCAAATGGTCAACCACTTGATGAGTGGTATTTGAATGCACTTGTCAAACTAGGAGAGAGACTTCGCCATAAGAGGCCTACTATACACAGTTAGCTTTGTTATATCTCTAGGCAGGATAGGGAAAGGAATTCACAAATAACACTGAATGGGGTCAACTTTTTCAATGTGCTGAGATAAATAAGAGGTAGGGATTATTAGGGCTTGCAAATATTGATTATTATTCTACACATTCTGAAAAGTATTTGGAAAGAAACATCACAAGTATGCTTTCTTTCCACATATAACACACTGAACAGACATGAACACCGTAAAATAACACAATGAATCATTACATTAAAAAATGGGTTGAGCGAAGTTTTGGGGGTATTCCTTTGTATTTGGTATTCCGTTGCTTCACACTAGTTGAGTATGCAGCCACAGTGAAGAGATACATCACTGAGTGTATAGTAATTGGCATCTGATTGGATAAATCTCATTCTGGAGAGTGGAAGAGATTATACTACAGGCAGGGGATAGGGATAGTATTTTTAAAATAATATACTGGACCACAAATTACTATAAAAACACCTTCTACCTTCATATTGCTTTTGCATAGCAGCAAAATAGCTTTAAGATGTTGTTAAATTTAGAAAGGTGGCTGTAAAAGCTTTAAAATACAAGAAAACATTATCTTTACAAACACTAAAATGAATGTTATGGGCATGTAAAAAGAGGCTTTCGTGTTCTCCTGTTCAGAGCATGCAAAATTCTTTCAAGAGTGGTGCTCCGTTTTAGAGCTATGTTGAGCCATTTTCTTCAGCTTTTGTATGAAGATAATATAATGCTCTCATTAACCAATCTGCTGCCACCTTACATTACTAAGATGACTTTAAAGAACTAACCAGTACCACAAAAAAGGTTATAATCTTATAGAAATAACTACATTGCTCATTTAATGTTCATATAGATCCCTGTCATTAATAAACCATTATCATACACACATTTTTCCAGTTGTGATTATCTGTGTTTCTATTTTTTGTTTTTGTTTATTTTATTTCATTATTGACAGTGAAACAAAAAAACATCATTAAAATTACAAAATAAAATTGAAAATGTGCTGGTAACAAAATGAAAGATTAAAATAAGTGACGTCTTTCTAAAAAAGCCCATCTAATAACTTTTAATGAGCAAGCGGTTGCAATTTTAATTTTGACTTTGCCTTTGAGACAGTCTTTTGTAGTTCTTCGGCTCAATACAAAGACATTGGTTTGTTTGTTTTAGGCTGGTCCAACTGAACCCAAACCTCCAAAACGGTAACCTCAAATAGAATACATATGGAGAGGGCAGCTGCAAAATGGTACTTCTAGTTAAAACCATAAAGAGAAGAAAATCCACAAAAGCACAGCAAAGGAACAAACTGCAAACTGGCATCAAATACACACTATATATCAGCATGCACAGCTGGAGCTGAATCAAGGTCAAACCATTCCCTTACTTACCATCTCAAACCAAAACAAAGAAATGCTTCCTTTAGGGTAGAAATAAAAATGGAGGATGAAAACAACAACAAAAAACGTCAATAGACTAAATGAACAGGAAATAACATTCCTGGCCTCTGTCTCATGGGCAAACTCAAGCACTTACACAGTATACACGGTATACACAGAAGGCTGGACTCCTTCTGCCCTAGTGTTGGTATGAACTGCGTTCATGAAATGGTGATGTTTCATGTCAAAGATATCAGTACTACAAAAAGTATGGCATGTGGAAATGGAAATGGTTTTCTAAAGAGAGGAAAATGTCTAATACAGTGCTGACTCCACTAAAGGCAAACAGATGAGAGTAGATAAAACACGAACAGCAGAAAATGTAATTTAATGCATGACTTGACCTTCTCTGGCACTAAAGTTGCCAGTTTAGAGTATAGTTCATGTCAATTTTCTGTTGTTTAAGGTGCTACTAATTGCATGGTAGGTATGCAATGGAAGGGATATTCAACTTTAGTGCTTGAGTGCCAGGCTCATGCAAGTCTTAAAGGCACCTTTCAATTAGCAACTGATTAAGACCTGGAACACAGCTGAATTTACTTCTTATTCATCTAATTAGTTCAATTTAAGCTCATTAGGATCTGAGCTGAAGTCCCGAAACCAATGTAGCCTTGAAGACCAGGATTGACTATCCCTGCTTAAAGTAAATATCTGCTTTTGTTTCTGCTATGTCATTGTGAATATTGCCACCTTAATAAAAAATATCTCTGAACTCTTTATAGAGTTATTGCCAGGAAGCGTAAAAGGAAGCTAAATTCATGTTGTGCAAACCAGCACATGAAGCAATAAGAAGCTGCCACGTGTAACGTTTATATGTGTCCTATTACACTTCCTTCATTTCATCTTTTCATCGGAGCTAAAAACTGATATGCCAGCAGCCATATCACCCTGCAACTCACAACTGGCAACCCACTGAAGCTAAGCAGGTGTGAGCCTGGTCAGTACCTGGATGGGAGACCTCCTGGGAAAAACTAAGGTTGCTGCTGGAAGAGGTGTTAGTGGGGCCAGCAGGGGGCGCTCACCCTGTGGTCCACGTGGGTCCTAATGCCCCAGTATAGTGATGGGGACACTATACTGTAAACAGGTGCCGTCCTTCGGATGAGACGTAAAACCGAGGTCCTGACTCTCTGTGGTCATTAAAAATCCCAGGGCGTTTCTCGAAAAGAGTAGGGGTGTAACCCCGGCGTCCTGGCCAAATTTCCCATTGGCCTTAACCAATCATGGCCTCCTAATAATCCCCATCTATGAATTGGCTTCATTACTCTCTGCTCTCCTCCCCACTAATAGCTGATGTGTGGTGAGCGTTCTGGCGCACTATGGCTGCCGTCGCATCATCCAGGTGGATGCTGCACATTGGTGGTGGTGGAGGGGAGACCCCATTACCTGTAAAGCGCTTTGAGTGGAGTGTCCAGAAAAGCGCTATATAAGTGTAAGCAATTATTATTATTATCTTTTAAAAATGCAGTATGTGCAGCAGCTGCAATTTTTTGTATTATATTCTTAGGGCTCTCAGTAGCCTCAAATATTGTACTTTTAAGCAACAACATAAACTGTGAAAAAAAGACAGAAACCAACAATCTGTTTCTACCCAAAGGTTCTGAAAGGATCAGGACAAAGGTTCTGACTTTGCTTTGTTCCTGATCTGATTCGATAGAGGTACTACTGTAGATCACACTTATAAATGGAGCTAAAAACTAAGGCATGAACGCAATGCCAGGGAGGTAATTGTTGCCTGTGATCTACATGGCCATTTTGTGGCTCAAGATTTTTTTAATGCTTTCAGATCATGTGCAGATGAAAGATGAACACATTTAAATTTTATTGCTAAGGAAAGGACTTATTTTTAACAAACAGCTTTGTTTTAATTTTCTCCAGTAACTGTAAAAATTGTCTTGGCAAGGAATGTAACCACATTATTTATTTTTTAAGAAACCACTCTGGCACAGATTTATCGTACTCCAGTGACATAGCTGTGCAGTAAATACACAAACCTTGGCTAGGGATCTAACAGGGCTAAACTGAAGAATGCATGGCCATCTACTCAGGCTGCCTATTGTTTTACTCTTACCTTGGAAAAAGGCAAAGAAAAAATGCTTTTATAAAACATAACTACTTTATTCTGCAAGATGTATCCAAGATATTCTGCAAGAAGAAAAAAATCATCCTGGGTAAATGAGGGACATCCAGTAATTTATAGCTACACGAGCATTTCTATGAATGACTCGTAAGCGTGCTGGGATGCCCTTTGCTTAACTCTTGCCTGAGTCACACCTGTGTGGAACTCCTTGCTTTCAGTAAATTTGGTTTCCCTCTTTTACCCTGGGCTTTGAATAATTAATCAACTGCTGTACCTCTACATAGCCCTTTACACGGTGCTTTGAATTAATGTTTCTGAATGAACATCATGCTTCGTAGATTTTGTCTCACTAATGTCCTGTTAATACGGTCAGAGACAGCTCATGAATTTTTAGTACTTGACATACAGAAAAAGTGAACTGAGTCATCTATGAATTCAAAGCATTGTCATCTAGAGGCAACACAAACAAAGTAATGTCATCTAAGGACATAATCTGTAAGAATTTCATGTTTAAGTGACACTTTAAATCAAAATGAAAAGAGTAAAACAATATTAATTCAAAGAGTAGTACTGTAAGTCTCAATCCACAAAACAAAACAAAATTACAAACAAAACAATTGATTAGGATTTGTATTATCCTTTCCACCTTCCACTGGGTAAAATCCATTTTAGCTTACTATCTGGGGTTACAAATTCAGAAGTTCTAAGCACTTAACTGCAGCCTACTGTGAATAGGGAATGCGACCATTTTAAAGTAAAATCCATTTGTTAGTCTTCAAAGTACGAAAAGACAGGCAACCAACTATGACAACTGTGATGGATAATATCTTTGACTAGATCCAGGTTTAAACACTGAATTAAGAAACCATGAAAAGGGGGAAAATAATGTGAACCATTTTTCTTCAGCTGCAACACCATGAAATTGCACCTACCTGTTGAATTCATAGATGTCCTCAATGTTTCCAAACAGGGCACAGACTTGCTCAGGTCGGATTGGCAGGTCACTTGTATCAATAATGTGGGCCAGGTAATCCTGAACAAAGTTAAAAAAAATAGTTATTGTCATATCTGCACTAATCATGCAGAATTTACCAAGGGCCTTTTTTCTTTAAGAGGGTTATAAATAAGCTATACAGTACGTTTATTTGCATTTTGAGAACTTGCCTATCAAAATTTAAAAGATATGATGACTCAATCTGTAAATATAAAATTTAAATATGTGAACACTTGACAAGGCACAACCATGCCTCATAATTTAGAATCTATCATAATGGCAGAGATATACTGTGTCATCTAGAGTTTCTGGGAAAAAATGAACCAGCTTACTGAAAGCAGCACCACAGAGCAGAAGAGGGCACGGTCATAAACCAGAAAAGCTTAGCTTTCAACAGCTAAATGTAAACCTTTAATACTGTAGTTTTTCTTTTATAATGCGGCAAGCTATACTTTTCTTAAAGGCTCTATTGAATCAAGTCCAATATCTCAATTTCATTGTCATCAAAAATCAGGAAGGATTCAGTGAAGAAAAGAATCTGAAATAGCTTTACTCAGGAAAGCACTATGCCATTAACTGACATCATGACTCACTTGTTCTGCAACTTTTGTTCCTCTGTTACTCTGTCTAAATACACAATATTATATTTGCTCACATGTATGTTTGGGGGAAAAAAAAATGGGTGGATGGCATTTTTAAAGTGAGAGGGCAAAATTTTCTAATGTTGATCATGGTAACAGTTTTTGGGATAATTCTATAGGTCTTAGGCTGTAGAAAGGCTACAAATAAGAACATGGGCTGCTTTTAAGAGACCAACAAGAAGCATCAGACATGGTATAACTATAGTCCAGTGCTGCTAAATTGCTGTTCCCCACCAAACTCCATCACTCAGGAATCCTATTATATAATCAAAACGGAAAATGTTAATAGCTTGCTGAAGGATTAACTAAAAGTAACTAAAATGTGGATACACACAGATGGGAACATTTCCTATACTATCTGAACAGAAACTGTAACCTAAGGCAGGTTTCACTTAATGTACATGATGTAGGCAAGATCCATTTTCTAACTGCATTATCCAGTAAATGGTATAAGGGTGGCTGTAGTCTACCCAGCAAGCATCGGGCGCAAGGCAGGATACACCCTGGATGGGATGCCAGTCCATCATAGGGCATACAACAACACACCCATGGCAAGATTTATATTTTAAGTATTTCTTTGGTATCGTGTTGTGATAATTTGAAAAGGATGGCAGCTATTCTAACAGTGTCCAGTACACAGGAAAGTAATCCCAGCATTGTGTTGTGACTGCTGTTACACCACAGTGAGAAATGGACTTATACAATGAAAGTTAAGCATTTAAAATGAGGGTTCATATACTGTAGAGAAACATCTGACTACCGATCTTCATATTCTTCTTTTTTGGGGATAACAAGTAAGAATAACAGTAAAAACACAACAGTGATATCTTTACTGGTAACTCAAATTGATGTGACTGATACGGGGCATTATTCTACATGTTGAAGTAAGGCAAAGTATAGTATGATATTATCTTTACTTACAATGGTTAATAAATGTGATCTAGCTGTTCTAGACTCTATAGATAATAATATTTCAACTGAAGTCAGTGTATGCCACTTGTGGAGGTAGCTATTTTTCTGCCAAAAAATGCATTTTTATTTCCTAAAGAATGGAGATCAGCTTGTGTTAACGGTTCTCTCCAGGTGAAGATGGCAGTAATACACAGATCGTTAATGCATGTTGTATATACACATAAACCCCATCTTTAAGTGGTGTGTTATTGTAACTTAACATCCGAGGAATAAAACCTTCAGAAAACACCATTCCTTAAGGACCAGGAGAAAAATAATTACAAAACGATTTCCTTTTAATAATGCTCTTTTTGACAGCATCATTGGAGTAGGCTGCTGAAGCAATTCATTTATCCCAGAAAACAGATTTCTCTTTCACTATTTCTGAACTGCCTCCTGGCACCTAGTCTGTTTTAGTAATCCTACTACAGGAGCTCCAGCTCTGCACACTGCACAGGCAGAGCCCCCCTGGGGTCTTTATTAAAATCTCCGGTAATGGCAAGGTTGGAATGCAGCCCGGGGCTCTTTCTATAGATTGTCTTTAACATGTGGGTTTTTCCTACACAACAGACCAGAAACTAACGGTCTGCACAAAACAGGGAGACACTGAGCCTTCGCTTTCAGCAACTACCAGAAGCTCTGCAGGCAGGCTGAATTCGCTCAAGCAGAATAAGCTTACACACATACTGTACAGTATATACTGACTGAGACACAGACATATACTGTACTTAGTCACATGCCCAAGATCATCTTCCTTCATCATTTGCACTCTGCTTGACCAAACATAGTACAAGAAGGAAGAGTAAAATTGATTATTTTGGTGTAAATTAACATTATCCTAACAGCTGTTATGGACAACCTCTCCATCAGTGATACTGCAGAGCCAAAAACCATACTAAGGTTACTGCTCAACACAGAAAGTCTTTCCATTTACGGGATTTAACTGGCATACGAGGAACAAATTGCCAATCGACTGTTGGAACATAGTAATTATAGTGGCTCAAACATAACATTTATCAAACTGAGATTAGAGGTTGTTTAGTTCACTCATGGATTAAAAAAAAAGATTAACGGTAACTAAAAATATTCCACCATACTACCTTCTAATACATTTATTCTGCGCAACAATCTGTCAGGCCTTTGTCACTTTTTAAGACTAATTAAAACTACAACATGTACACTAGCTGATTTCAATGATGTTTGAATGCTTCAATATACTGTAGCTGAATTTACCATTTACCCGAGAAGACCATAGTAGTGATGATTCCGGCTTTGAAGTTTGACCATGAGACAAAAACGTATTTCAATTCCAACTAAAATATGTAGGGTAATAGTAAACCATTTTTCCCATGCAATCAACTAGCACACAAAAGTGCTGTGCTAGAAACAAAAGTGTCAGTTTCACCTCAGTGCGTATACAAAATGAAAATAAACCATGAGGCACCGTGCCAGCAGATAGTTTATATAATTTCTGTTTAAATTTAAATGAAGCATGAAATATCACAAAATTCAATAGTTGTGCAAGTGTCCAACTTTTCCCAAACATCTGTGTTACAGTATTAACGTGCCACTGGAGAATGCAGCAGATGAGAACCGTCATCAGAATGATTTTGTGGTCTTGGACTTCAGCCCAGTCTGATGGACGTCAGCGAGTAGTGGTACAGACGTGCAGAGTGATGCATTAACTGCTGTGTACAACAGATCAATCAATGGGGATGATCAATTGCAATGGTCTGACCAGGGCTAATTGCAGGTCTAATCGCTACAGCATCGCCCACTGGGGAATGCCTTTTCATACAAAAAAAAATGACTTCAAATAAGGTGAAAATATACAGTCCTCACTCATCCATCTTTTCAAAAAACGTTCATTTTAACTCTTTCCCCCAAGCAATCAATTGGTTACAAAAAGCACTGTGGCTACATAGAAAAAGTATCAGTTTCATCCCACTGCCTGTACAAAATGAAAATAAATCTGAAAGTACTATGCCAACTACTGCTTTATATAATCTGTTTAAATTTACACAAAGCATGAAATATCTTACAGAATTTAATAGCTTTGCAAGTGTCCAGCCTTTCCTAAACATCTGTGTTACAACAAGAATGTGCCACTGAAGAATGTGGGACATGAAAAAAGTCAGAAAAACAATTTACTTTACTCATCTTTTTTTGGTGGGGGGTCAGAGGAAGTTGAATCAAAGTTAGAAAGGAAAGGCATGCAGAAAATGACCTCTTTTGCTGACACTTTAATTCAGGTAGATCTGTCATTTACTTTTTTCAGGACAGCTGTTTAAACCAAACCTGAAATATAATGCAAGCTGGGCAGCCCACACAGTTGTGCTTAAGGCTGTAGGAAGATGTCTTTCCAAGATCAGAGGTAGTACCTTCTGGATGAATGGAGTAATTGTAATGAAGAGATGGCAGGGCATGTTTCATTTGTAGTAACAGTCCCCTCCTGTAGACAATTATGGCTTCTATTTTCTAGTTATAGTGATAAAAAATGGCAGAGCATTCGAAACTGGGTAGTCAAGAAGCCATCCTACTTCCAACACAGAAACAACAAAAAAAAAAACATTTTAAAAAGAAAAAAAGTTTTAAAATAAAAAAACATTTGAGCATTGAATATACAAAATATACTGAGTACCAAAAGAAACACTATACATGCATTTTTTAAAGAAAATTTGTGACTAACTGTGATACACTGCAGTGACCTCTTAGCATAAGCACTAAACCACAACATTATTGAGTGTGGTGATTAGACACTGTGGGTAAGATGATCTGTTGATTGTCTAACCTGGGAAAGTTCACAGCAACCCTCCATATCAAAAGATCATGTTTCTGAGGGGTCTCTGTAAACCTTGTACATACTATTTCTGTTGAAGCGGAAGTATTTAATAAGGTGGACATACCGCACTGGTTTGAACTGGAATGGAAGAATGCTGGACACAAGGGCTACTATGTAATTCTATACTGTGTTATAAACTGTAGGAACACGTGCTACAAAACTAATCAATTGTGTTAAAAGAACTTATCTTTGGAAGAGGAAGATGTGCGCAATTCTGAAACGGTGCCAATCTGATAAGCAAAAGGAAGCGTGATTGATCACAGAAAAATATTTAAGGATTGTTCTAATTGAATCACCTTGAGAAAAATACACGGAGAAACGTTCTCTGTGTCCCATGCACATGAAATAAAAACTTCTTTTAACTTCTGAGATAGACTCCCGTCTTTTAATGGGAAGCAGGAAAATTTCTCCAGTAATGTCATCATTATGTTGGGGCAGTACCTCAGGTAGACTACCCAGCAGTGGTGCTAAGTCCTCTTTAGATTACAGCCCCTCCGCCCACAATCAAGCTCTGGGACTTCACTTCCTATGTGCTCATTTGAGCGTGACAACATTCCAGCAGGACAATGTGTATCTTCTTGCTGCTTGTGGAACAATGACTTTCTTGGAAAGTGATAACATGACAGTTATTCTGTGGATGTATGCCTTATTCACCAGACTTGAGTCCCATTAACTATTACAGTATCTGTGGGATGAGCTGGGATAACGTGAGACCAGTAAACTGGCACAGGCTTATCCAGGCTTCACAAGAGAGTGAGATGGGACAGAATCCCACAAGACAGGATCTTCAACCTAGCCAGTGACTCTCATAGTAGACACTATATTATCCAGCCCTCTTCGTGTCACGTTAATCAGCTTAAATTTGTTTACCCACGTCATGTCATGTTCAATAATGGGCACCTGCTACACAAATATTGTTTTCTTCCTGATGACTTTGTGAATAATATTGCAATGTTATGTTTTTTATATTCAGTACATTTTGATTTAATCTCAATATTAAGTCAGGTAAGGACAATTTATTATTTGTTATTTTTGGCTGAAACTGCCAAAAAGCTTCAAACATTCTTTCTCTGGGTGTAGAGTATGGAAAGCAGGAAAAATCTGTGAGTGACCACCAATATAGTCTCATAACTTAGCTCCAGTTACATCCTGTCAGTCTGCTAGAGGTTTCAGCACCTAAATGATTTCAATGTATTACTCAGCCCTGAGGAAAATGAAAGGAAGAGAGCGCATTCCAAGACTGTTTAACCTGTTCATATGTTAAAGTCATTACTGTACATATGTTTCTACATAAGTTGCCTAAAACACAACCAGTTAAGATAGACTAATACATATCCAGAGCAACTTTTGTAGGTTCTGTGTTGAAATTCGACACAGAAGAACTTAAGTACAAGTGAACGCAGAAAATGAATCAGTATTTTCAATTGGTAAAGGCAGTTGAAATCAAACATATTAAATGTTTTTGTACCATAAAAAAACAAATGGGGTGATGCATATAAGTAACAGAACTGTCAATACAACATCACCTGTCAATAATGTTGTGAACAATAATGTTTTTTACGTCCAATAAGGAGAACAGCTGTGTATTAAAATAAAAAGGAAGGTTGTTTCACTATACCGAAAGAGAAAAAAGTGTAAAGCAATGGCTGGATTCAATGAAGTGCCAACGACGGGGTAAGTCCACTTATGAGGCACTGTTCTGTAATTCTGATTGATTCAGTCCCTCTGTACGTCAGGACCTGCAGACCAGGAACACCAGTCAACCACAAAATCTAGCAATCAACTACAGCAGCGCAGTTGTACTCCCAGGAGTAGATAGGCTCAAGAAGAAGCAATGAAAAAGAAATCTCTCTGCAATGGCCTCTTGTCTTGTAATCAGGAACTGTTCAAACACTTATCCATGACCCCAATCTCAGGAAGAGAGAGTTTGGCCTCAAAATAGCTTTTGTTTTCCTCTTTTGGCTTGAAAATCCTGTATATGTACAGTAGCTCGTGTTTACAAAGTGTGTTGGTGCAAAAAAACAAACCAGTAAGTCTGCCAAAAGCTATTAATTCAAAAACAATAAACCCAGATAACATAACACCATTCACTGCACACAGTCTGCAAAACATTAAACAGCTCAATATTCTCTGTTAAATACTATTTCAGCCATGTACTAGCACCCATAAAACATGCTACTGACGCAACAGAGCACACCAAAGTTCAGCATGAACTACAGATCAACATCTGCTTGAGCTGCTTTTTCCACTGCAACATGTGTTTAGCATTTCTTCTATAATGACCAAGGAGCTTAAAACACAGAATGAGGACTCTCCTGGTGACAAGACCATAAAACATAAGTCTGCTCTATCTTAAATACTTATCACGCAGAACAATAGGATTTGTCTGTTACTTAAATTTTTTTGACACCCTTTGTAAGGTTAAACATACTAAAAAGAAAATTGTACTGGAAGAAAAAGGCTGACTTTCCAGTTTTTCTTATTTCCAAGAATAATGCTGTGGAGTTAGTTTAAGATTCCACAAGGATCTCCTTGTCCTTGTGAAATCTTTTCTGAGAAAGAATCCTTTTTCTGAGGAAAAGAACTTTACAAAACTCCCAGCAGGTGCCCTATGATCAACAGATAAGTGATGGCAATAAACAATGAAGAATTTTTTTTCATGGTGAAAATTCCAAACTCCTTTGAGAGTTCGAGATCCTATGTACATAACAAATGACAGAACAGCCTTCAAAAGCAAAATGAGGTTAGAGTTAAGTAACATCTGACTTGTCCACAGGTTTTATGAAAGAGCATTGAAAATCAATCTTGATCTTTCTCTGAAATATTTGCTCTCTCTAGAAGCTGATTCTCTTCAAACTATTTTAACACAATAATCTTTGGACTAGAGCTTTTTATTCCAATAGTGCTTAGTCTGTGCTTTTAATCAAAAGAATAATAATCTGTTACAATTTTATGGTACTCTGTGGCACAGTTGAGGGCTGAAAACTGCCCTCTTTGTTGAGAAAAAAACCCCTGAAAATACTAACAAAATCTTAAATATTCTCCAGAAAGGAAAGATGATCATTCATAAAAAGGAAAAGTAACTGTGAAAACAGTAACAAAAAAAGACTGGATTGTTCTAAGTCTATTTTTAATTTTCTCCTCCAATGACGAGGTTGTATAGGATGATTTTCATACTCAAAGTGTTCAGCTGTACTATACGTTTTGAAAACCATCTGGAATGTCTGTTCTTGTGATATCTTGGTTCTGTATGGGCACGGTTTTTATAAGCCTTTTTTTTACTGTAACACTAATTTCAAGCCTGAGGACTGGAGGCCTTTATGATTTTCATTTTAAGAGTCATGCCAGAGGCACCTACGAGAATATCAGACCAAACAACAAACCACATGTAAAAGCAGACACCTAATTGGCCAATCACCACTGCAGTAATGTTTCATGACTATCAGGTCTTTGCTACCCTGCTGAAAAAGATAAACAAAACCTGCACTGAAATAATAAACAGGACACAAACAAAAGAACACAGTCTGTGTGGGAAAAGAACAACAACAAAACAAATACTGTACCTTGTTTAGCTGTATCTGAAAGGAAATGTTATTATACTGCATGTATTTGAAAGAAGTAGAATTTAAAGCTATGGCTGTATTTTTTTTCCAGAGGCAGAATTAACAAATTAGGGTCAAATGAACCCTTATGCACAGTATGAGGCAAATACTCCAAACACTATTATGCAGGTGTCATGCTATTACTTATTTTCATATTTTGTGGTATTTTACTTTAAGGACATTTTACATTTAAGCCATTTGAGTGTCAATTTGTGTTTAGCTGATTTCCAATTAGATGAAAATTATTTTCCATACCTTGATATGATTATTACATGTATTCGTGCTTGACAAATTTTGAAAGGCTAACTTCATTTTCAATGGAGCTCAATACAGTCATGACATTCCCCAAAGCATTCCTTACCCAATTCAAACTCATACATTACATTTTCCACAAGAATGAGCTCTTTAGATGTTAAATGCTATAGAAAACCTCCCTAGTTTAAAAGTACATAAACTACACACTACTATATCTAAAGTATGTAAAATTGAAGGAGGAACAAATATAACTCCAAATCTGAGAGCATGACAGAAGAATAATAACATTTAAAACAGACTAAACTTAATGATTGGCCTAAATGCAGCAGTGTGATAATTAACCTGATATTTCCAAAATGGAAACAAGCTGCAGTGCCATTTTTGCATCAGTCAATAAATCATAATACTTTTTTTTCCTTGTAATGTATCTGAAGAGTGATTCTTCTCAAGCATTTATTGATACAGCCAAGATGGTGGCATTTTTCCATCTGGACTTATGTCTTAGTATGGTGACTGGGGACAATGTGCTATAGGATGTTCTGTCCTTAAGATGAGATGTTCAAAGTTCATTACTCCTCGATCATTTACAGCTCTTATTGCACTTAAAAAAAGTAGGTATATCATCCCTGGGTGTCCTGGCTAAATTCTGCTGTCATCCCAAATGAGGACCCACTTCATTCACCACTGGCCACCATTAGGTGCCAAAAGTCCCACTCCACAGCACATCAGGGGAGAAGCGAGACATTCATTGAATTCTCACTTCTCATTGAATTCAACAGGAATTTGAAGGAGACCAGTTTGTATAAACCCTGAAAGGAATTTCACATGGACACCAGGAATAGCAGCATTACCATGGTATCTTAAATGATCGAGTAGCCTCATCTTCCTACAGCATAATTCACATTGCTACCATACTGGGAGTTGGTGAGGTCTCCCATCCCAGTACAGATCAGCTCAGCTTGGTTGAGCTTCCGAGATGTGATGAGATCAGACTACAAGGTGACAATGGCTGCTACCAACAGGCCTTTCCAAAATGTGCCTTTTAGTATTGTATACTGTGCAATGTCCATATATTGCTACTTAAATTGTTCAGTCTTCAAAAATAATTAGTCGTCAAATTATTTTAAACATCTTTTTAAGGCAATGAATATGCTCAATGTTAAAAATGTTAAAAACATGAAGATCTACTGTAGTAGTACTTTATTATTTTATTTTGGAGGGCAGGTATTAGGAACTTTTCATAATTCCCTATTGGCATCATGTTGATGCATCAGTAATCCTAAGAACTGTGTTTCAACGTCTGTCAGCTCTGCCTTATTTACTGTAAACCATAACTATTTAATGTTTAGTGCTCTTTGTCACCAGAGAATACATAGGAAAATTGACAGATCTGTACAAGCAACATTAAAAAATTCAATTCATAATGCATTCAATTTCCTCACATTCCCTGAAGCTACTTTCCAGACCTCCTCATACTTTCCATCTGCTTTTGTAACAAGTCCATTTTATGTTTTGAATGATGGGCTACAGGGGCAATTTTAAAATTTAATAACGGTGCACTGAGTGCTGGAGGACCTATTTCTACTAACCCTCCTATCCAGCTCTGGAGCTACTGTGGCCTGTAAGAAGAAACCTTCTTCCTCTTGCCAGTAGACCTTGAAAATGAAAGCTCAACCACACACTTCACTACCAAGTCTGAAGCTCCTGAGCACGCTGCTCTGTTATTACAGGTGTGCCATACGCCTCTGATGTATTTGCAGAGTACCAAGGTGTTGCCAAGAGAGACTGTGTAATTTCAGAGACGTTGGCAGGCTACAATTCTCAAGAGAGGTATTCCTGTTTTGCCAGGAATGAAATGTAAATTTCCCAGCCATACTGTACTGTACATGCGTTGAAACAAAAACCTCCTTAAACTGTGAAAATAGAAAAAACTAAAAAAGGTCTGGTAAGATTTTTTTATACTCCCATACACACTTTAAATTTGTTTGAAATTGGGGGTCCCCAACCCTAGTTGTCAAGGTTCAGAAAACAGTGTTGTTTTTTTACTAAGACCTTAAAGCTGCGATGAAGGAGTAAACTGGTCTAATTAAGTCAAAGATTAATCAAGATTAATCAATTCACCACTTTGCAAGTGATGACTACTGAAAAATGCATAGAAAAACCTGTTGGATTCCAGACTTTGAAGATTAAAGCTGGGAACCCCTGCTTTAAATGTTACTCCTTGACTTGAAAAATGATGCTAAACTCTGTATGGAAGGTCTATTGTGCACAATTATTCATCTTGATACTTATTGCCAAGACAGGGCCTCTGAGTTCCGGAATGATTATATACTGTGTGTATCAGTATATTCTGTCACCTTGAAATGTGAATGAAATACCAGCTTTGTTTTCCAAAGATGAATTTTCCACAATGTTAAAGGCAAGCCAACAACTTTGTGTACACAGTTACACTAGAGTACCTTGACTGACACCTGAGGAATAAATTACCAGGTGAGTGGTAATTTGAATTCAACCACAAAACTCACAGAGCCAAACCTTCAACTCACTTTATAGAATGTAATCAAAATTTTGAGACTTTGGTTTGGAAAATGGGCAATAAATCATAAGTCAGTTATGGAAAACTGGAGATTTCACGATAGAGTGCTAAACTGATGGATCACTTTCAAAAGAATGCGTTTTTGATTTTAAAATTATTTTAAGCTATAGGAAATAGATATCCAATCTACGCTAAGCACAGTTAAGGACACCACAAAAAGACCAAAACTACCTCTGCCCTGAACAGAGATCTTCAATTTGTGTCTTTTGGTTGCTGGTGGTTGTAGGAATCTGATAAAAAGTATGTACAATACTTCAGGCCATACAAGACACACACCACTCAATCATTGCTGATCAGCACTACTAAAGGTGGCAGCACACAGGCACCAAAAAGGTGATGCAGGTTGTGTAAGTTTAAAAAAATACAGGCATATTAGGCAAGCAATATACAGTAGTCAATTTGTGAACTGATCCAAAGCTCACTGCACAGAGCTTCTTAATGGAGTTATTTTAGGAACAGGAAAACAATGCTTAAAGAGTTTAATAGACCTTGCTCCAATTTCCAAATGTATTCTTGTTTTAAAATAAAAACTTTTTGTTTATGTCATGAAGGTTATAAGTCATGTATTTAGTATACTTTCCCATGTTGCATCCTATGCGTACTTACTCAAAGAAGTAACCTGTTGTGCTAACCTAAATACAGATGCACACAAAAAACCTTCTATCCCTCCTATTCTGATCTGATCTCACATTTAAATGGATTAGAATCCACAGTGCCATGGATGGATGTCTTTCTAGAAACTAGTTAGTATCAGCTCTGAAAAGCAGAACCACACCAGCTTTGTTGGACAGCTGTGTTCCACTGAGCTGCCTTGTTATCATTATTGTATTAGCCATAAATCTTGGATTGATCATATACAGACACATCTGCCAAAAAGCACTTATGAGATAAAACACCTGGTTTTAGAAGAAAAGGATGACAAAGACTTCGTTACACTCATTTACATCTTGAGAACAGGTAATTCATACCTACATAGCTTACCAGTTTCCAATATGTCAGCTGAATCTATCAAAGCTTAAAGTTTAATTTTCAAAGACTTTATGTTTTGCTCTAAGATCTGGAAATATGCTTCCTGCATGAAGACACAACACTGAACAATTCACAGTACTTTTAACTGTACTGTTTATCCTCAAAAGACCATTTTTGGTCTAAAACAGCTCAATATTTGTCAAAAGTGACTGCCATCATGTAAACTCAAATGAGAAAGAAATTATTTTTCACTGCAAGCAGGAATTCCTGAAAGTCTTTGATAGACATTGCTTTAATTAAAAATAAAGCTTAAAGTATTAAATGCTTAATTAAACAAAGTATGTGCGGGATAAAAGCTGTTACTTGCAGAGTATGTCACTAAATATTTTCAGTTCATTAGTGCTTCACATACATCAAGTGACACTCATTACCTTTCCCACAATGGGCTTTGAATTACATGTTCTGTGAAGTATAAAAGAATGATAAGATTCATGAATCATTCTTGCAATTATATATCCCAGAAATGGAAAAATCTCTCCCTGAAAGTGAGAGATGCATGTGAGCATCTAAAAGCTGTCTAGGATTTTTGTCATACAACACAAAGGGGGTACTACACACTCCTGTCATTGGGTTTTGGGCAATTATGTTTAGCTTGATGTTAGCAATATCTTACTTGAAAAGTTAATCCAACTTTTGTTGTTTACGAAGTTGCACAACTAAAAAATGTCATCTCATTTTTATGTTTTGTTGAAACTGTTTATAGTCTTTTAAAAGAACAACATATCATGAGAAAATACAGTAACTGCTGGCAGTTTGGAATTATGGGGACATGTCTACATGACTTTCATAAAGAACCAAGGTCGGAGTTTCCACCAAAAAATATCACATCACCATGTTCTTTTTGTCTCAAGTCTTCCATATCAGCATTTCCCATTTTTGTTCCAAGTTACCTAACCAAGCCTCTACCCACTGCCAACAACTGATCACGTTTTGAAATTCTACACTGCTGTATACAAAACATGCTCATCTCAAATTCACACTTTTATATATTGACAACTGAAATATTCAGAACTGAAATCGCACTACTTGTCCAACAACCTCTAAAAACAGCAAATAGTCTCTTTATATTTCAGGATTTGACTACTATATACTATATGGCATTTAAAATAAGAATCCCATGTTAATTTATGGTAACAGATCTCACAGGAATAGATCAGACTGTTGTGGAACAGTCACTCTTCAGTACTCACAGGACTGTTCAAACTTCCTGCAAGAGGATCATGATGCTAGAACCCAGCGTTGACCCTGACTTCTACACAATCAAACCCTTCCAGGCTCTCACCTCCACAATGCTCCGCAGGTCCCGAACGTACATACGCTCCGTTTCAATGATCTCCATGACAACACGGTCCACGTAGGTAAGCTTAGGATTGGGTGCCATGGCTTTGGCTGCAAAGGGCGAGAGAGGAGCCTGGCGGGGACTTTCAGCACCGGCCTTGTTGGCAGCGTTGTTGTTGTGGTTGTGAGA